>NC_092859.1:153506701-153520227 GCF_032062135.1 Pyxicephalus adspersus
ACAGGGTAGGAAATGCTAAAATGAGGTACTTGAATCAGTCTCCTTCAGTTAGCAAAGCTTTAACGACACTGACTTTCTATCAACAAGTGGCTCATGTAGAATGTTTGGATCGCCTGGTTTTAGGGCAGATCTTGGAGGCCAATTCCTTTCCACCCAATCCGTCTCACGAGCTCTGCTGTCCCACATGCACAGATAACAGAGATACTTTGTGTATACGGGTTGCTGACCAAGAAGGAAGCATACTATTTTAAGGTCAACACAGATGACCCAATTATGTTGGTGATATAACAACTCTCTTCATGTCTGCATATTCTTCACAAAGAATAACTGAATGGCCAAATATATTCCCATTGTGAAGGAGGACACACTTTAAGCTTCGCTTTGAACTATCGATGAATAGTCGCCATTCAGTTGAGGTAGAGATTGGAATTCCCAATTCCTCCATTAAACCAGGTATGTTATGGCAATACACAAAGCCACTGTCAGTTCTAAAGTATGATACTTTCGTTCCTTTTTCAAGTAAGTTTTTCTTACCGAGTCTTGATGCTAGGAGTTCTGAAGCCTTGTTGTAAAGTACAAAAACAGGTGCCAAATCACTTAACGCATGCTGATCAAATCCCTTACGAACAGAGAACTCTTAAATTTCAAACTCTTCGTCATTGTTGTCACCTAGTTCATTACCATAATCATGTTCTTCAAGAGAGGGTAGTGTGACGAAAACCGGAACTGGGATTTCATCTGAATGAGCCACTGGGCGTATAGCCGATGGTAGACTAGGATACTCTATGTTACATTTATTTTTCTTGTTATATCCTGAAGTTTTCACTATACAAAAGTAACAGTCACTGAATCTCCTGGCTCTCGCGAAACCATAGGTATACCAAATGGCATCTTATCACGTGTTCCCTTTGTCCACATCCGTAAACTCTCTACACACTGTTTGCACCTTATAAGGGGCCCAAGACTTATCTTGATCACCAAGTTTACCTGTGAAATATACCAAATAGGCTTGCTCTACAAATGTGCTGATGTTCCCCCTTTGGCTGGGAATGGTGAAACTGCCACAGATATAACAAAATGAATCAGGGTTGTTTAGGCACTTACAGAGAGAAACAGCAGAGCCAGACATGACCTGAAAAAAAAAGGAAATACGTGTGTAAGTAGAAAAATAAATTTTGCTTATTCACTACGTAGAGCAGCGCACAACCTCTGACTACACTCTCTTGCATGTAAATGAATAGCCTATACCCTATACCCTATACTGTGCTACAGTAACCGCAATAAAATAAGTGGTAGAAAAAAATCCTGACCTGATAGAAGAAAACTAATGGCACGTTCAGAATCAGCATACCTATCTTAGTGTAAATAAGCTTAAAAATGGAAGTCAACAAAAAAGGTGTTCAAAATTGTTCCCCAGTGTAATCCATTGATATAGATTCTACTTTGAGTTTAAATTTCAAAACTGAAGGTTTTCTCTTATTATCATTGAGAAGTACCTAGTGCAGGGTACAGATAGTGGACTAATTCAAACTAATCTGGACATGCTGGTAGCCATAAATAGGACACATGATTAAAAATGCACCTTCCAAACAAAACTTCACCCTGAGATTCCATAATTACCCTGAAAATGACAAAACAAGAATCATGTTCCTTCTGGTAAAGTAAAAATCATTTGACAGAATCACTGGACATCCTGCTGGAGGGTAAGTGACCCTACGGGCACAGATTTGTTAGGAGTAATGTTCATCTAGCCAAAAGCTTCAAGGGATCAAATAAGCTCATGGAATAAAATAAAAACTCATGGAACTCATTTTTTCTATTTTAAAAATGTATCTGAACCTGATTTGAAGGTTGAGTTAAAGATTTCAGGGTTCTAGTCAAAGAAATTTGTTTATGGAGAAGATTCAGTGTAGGATGTGGTTACTTTAGGGTTGATTTAGTAAAGGAGTGGAGCATGTTCACAATGCAAAAGGGAAATTGTGCTTTGCAAATAAATACCTTGCAAAGAATAATCAGTCATGTAAAAATGTAAAAGAAAAAAAGAATTGTGCTTGCACATGATTGGATGATTAAAGTTCAGCTTCATTACTAAGTGAAAATTCAGTATGCAAATTGTGGCAACACTGCTTCTATATATGTGAGCAGGGACTGCGTTTAGCAGCAGAGATGAGCAAAATTGAGAAATTTGGGGCAGGTTCTCACCTAGATCAAGAGATCCTGCATGGATCCTCAGGGCTGTCACCTTGCCAGCCACTCAGTTGTTTGTACCGTAGAGCTGGTTATAAGAACCAGCATTTTCAGATTTGAAAACCGGGAAGCGTTGAGTGGTACTCATACCACTCACTGCTGCACCTATTCATATGGAGCTGCCGCCGGTTGAAGCTACATGTAGAGCTTCTTGAGAACCGGCAGTCCCCTGGCATGAGGAAGCGGTTACTGCACCACAACCATGCCAGCATAGCCCTATTTTCCAAAAAATTGCCACAATTTTACAAACTTGCTGACAAGTTCACAAGTTATTTGCAAAGTCTCTGAACCTGCAATGTCACCACACAAAGCATACAATTTAAAAAAAGAATTGTTTTTCCATACATCACAGTTATATTATGGTTCTTCAACTGCTTTTTAAGCCACCTGACAACTTGTAATTGTAAAGTCACTAAACATAGTATTGGGACCACACTTTCTGGGAGGTGTCAAGGTGTGGTGTGGGAACATATGCCAAGTGAAAATGTTTTAGCAAGATCAGGAAAACACAATTTTAGGGAAAAACAACATGCATAGAAAGTTTTTCATTTGGGACATCTTTCCACATGTCCCAATGATACCTCCAAAATGTTTGGTATTAGTGCTGTGTGTAATGGTTTCATAAATAACTTGTAAAGTTAAATATGGCCAAAATAAGTCCTCATATTATGAAAATCTCTCCACTGGTAAAATAAGAAAAATCACTTGGACTTCTCTGTTTAGCAGAGGTCGAAGCAGACTCATGGTGGTGGAAATTGGCCAGGTGAAACCTAAAAATTACCAGAATTCTAGAGCTGTCTTCCTCACTTTTATCACCAGCAGTCTTATTAGACTTGTATGTTACCCATCAACATTTCCTCCAGTGCCATGAAGATCAGAAGACCAAGAGATATTCTATAACCTTAAAACTCCAGAGGTTGCTAGGGATTCCTTGAGCTATGAGCAATTTGTACCTCTCAGGTCAGTTGACACCAATGATTTTTGTGGCTATCTGTAAGGGTGACATTCAATGTAAGAGGAATTCTTCTCACTGACCACCACAGCTATGGATATAGTAATAAAGGAGGGGTTCCTGAAGACCTGAATGTTATTCAAAGGGTTCGCCCATGTTAAAATGTTTGAGAAAGGCTGATCTAGGGTGTCAAGACTGTTCCACTACCCTAAGGCATTGGCAGGATCATCAAATTAAAATGGTAACTGCGCCCTCCTACATGCCCAAATGTATTACAGCACACTGGAAGCTATTATCAGCCAGTAACAGGAACTTTCACCTTTTAGGAATTTCACTTTGAATCTTCTTGTTGACCCAACAATGTCCTGCATAGCACAGCCAAGCCACAGAGATCCCATAGGGCAAATTCTCCAAATGCCGTATACGTTTGTTACTTTAAACTGCTGTCAATCCTTGGTTCTCCTTGCCCTCACCATGAACACATAAATATATTATATAGCGTATATTTGGAAGGTCGTCCTCCCTCTACTGATGCATTTAAATAGGACATTAGACTCCTCGTTTAATGAGCCATTCTCAGTTACAACTGAGCCGACCGATCTTTTTATTATCTTCACTTTAGCAGAATACATCTCTATATTTGCCGCAGCAGACGGATGGCCTTTGGAAGGCCAAAAATAGACCAAATAAAGGACAGGTGGCCATAGAGGAACAGCGAAGGGACAAGAATAGGCCCCAGCGTGCTGTCAGCTGTTAACCTTTATACTGCCAGGGACACATCCCATGTGTAGGCTGTTATATTGCAATGTTTCTTCAATCAAGGGAATATAAACACGGCTTTATTACAATTAAATGGTCTGCATGACAATGTTTTATATATGCTTTGCTTATTACTATTTTTTTTATGAAATATTTTATTTATGTGTTTGTTATGCTCAGGGTTAAATATAATGTTCCTATTTGGAGTCATGCAATAGTGAAATTTGGCATATGTACCACCCGGAAAGTAAATCTCAACAATCCTTTTCAGATTTTGATTTGTTTAGTGTTTCTGAAACTTAATAACATTGGGGGAACCTTTAAAAAAACTTTCAGGTCCTCAATGAACATTTGCTATAATTAATATATCCACAGCTTACAGTACATTAGTGTGGTGGTCAGCCGTAGGATTGCCTTGTACATTTCTGGCCATTGGGAAGAATGTCACCCTGAACTGAGAGGCACACACTAATCATTACCCAAGGAAGCCCCAGCAATCTCTGTAGGAACCCAGGGTGAGAAAGTCTGCATTGGACAAAAAGTTTGTTCCGTCCTGACAAAGCAAGTTGCTTCACAATTCAGGTTGAGTTGGCCCCAGTTTTCAATTGGGTGCTTGTAGAACTGATTAAACTATATGACGGGGGGAAACTAAAATTTAGGTATGTAAATATGGAGCCCATTGGTAAGCTATACAGCAGGGAGTGCTCCTATTGCCTGGCAATTGTCAAGAATGGAACTGTGGAACTATTGCTGATAACCATCTATCAATAGGAATGTTTCTCTATGTAAAGTATAACAACAGACCTAAAGATTACATTGCACATTGTGCAAAAAATACAGAATTGAGTGCTCATATCGATTGAACCCAAGAAATGGGTGTTCAATTTCTGGCCTATGGCCAGAAATTGAACATGGTCTTGTTCACTGACCATCACTGGTTACGGAGCAGAATTACACAGGTAGCTGGATGAGTTGAACGAGAACATAGTACCCAACTTCAAAAAAAGTTCGGAATGATAAACCTTAAAGAAAAAAATCACCTGTATGATATGTGCACTCTGTGTCAAATATTTATTTATAAAATAGGTGTTTTAATTGAACAATAAAAAGAGATAAAACAGATATAATACAAACATTTGTATGGTTTTTTTGTAAATGAATACAATTTCAGTTAAAACAGAAAGTATTCAAATAACACATTTAGAATAAAGATTGCTAAAATAGTAAACCCTTCCAAGGAGGGTTGGACTGGCCCACTGGAATTATGATATGATATGTCCCCAAAATTTGAATTTCTTGTACCATAACAGTGTCACAGGATATCTACCTGGCCTACTGTTGGTCCCCTGGTCCTTTCTGCTTTGATTTCTGCAAAAATTATGCAACAATGCCAGAAAAGCTGTGTTCAGAGCAGGCCAACCACCTGAACCTTTTCTTTTACAACATAACCAGGCCATACAACTTAGAACTTCAGTGCCAAAGCATGGTTAGTGCTGCATACTATATAACTTGTAGTTATATAGTGCATATATAATTGCAGAGCTTTACAAAGTCCATATTATTATTACTAACTTTTCCCCGGAGGAGCTCACATTCAAATGTCCCCACCATAGTCATATGTCATTCACACGGTCTAAGGCCAATTTTGGGTGAAACCACTTAGCCTAACTGCATGATTTTGGTATGCTGGAGAAAACCCACACAAACCTAGGGGGAACATAGAAACTCCAAACCGATAGTGTTCTGGACAAAATTGAACAATCCCCAGTGCTGCTAGGGCAAGAGGGCTAAACCCTTAACATCTAAATCCTGATCCCCTAGGCAGGCAAAAATTTGGCTTTGGGACACCAGTGCTGCAAAGGCAAGATTACTATTCACTGGGCCTCTATCAGACATAATAATGTATACAATTTTAATAAAGCTATACTATAAAGAAGTCTTTGCAGTCAGCTGTTTGATGATGACCAGGCATGTAAGTACTTACAATCCTTTATCTATTACAAGAACAGAGCACTTTTTATCCATATGGGTAGAAAGCACTTCTTCTCCCTGAACTTCAAGGATTTACATGTGATCATAGCAAGAAATCAAGCTGCGACGCCAGGGTGACTGACAGCAGCTTGCAGTTTGAAGGAATCAAAGCGCTAAAATGTAAAAAAAAAAATCTGTGCATGTGGGCGAGGAGGGAATGTTCCTGCCAGCTCATCCAAGCCCTTGGGTGGTTGGGCAGGTGGTATTGTCAGAAATAGATAGCAGCGGACCCTGAATAAACTATACATGATGTAACAGCTGAGATTATGACTGGCAAGAATAGAATAATCGAGAGCTCCTCACTCTGAACTACAGACCTACAGCCTTCTGTAAGATGTCTGTGAAGGTGCAGAAATTCAACACTTCGATTCTAATGTAACACTTTGATCCATTAATATTTATCAAACACAAGATTGTATGGAGAGTTTCAGTTTAATAAAGTTGCCTGCAGCCATTTATTGTGTTTATGCCATGTTGTGCCTGAGGCCAAATACAGCTCGTAGGCACCTATATTGTGGGCTCCAAATGCACAGATGGCACATTGGGGGTGATTTGCTAAATGACTACAGCAGATTCACTTTGCAAAGTGAACTTTCACTGCAGTGGACTAGCTAAACTTGTGTTCGCTTTGCAAATTTAACTTAGATTAGTGAATGAATACCTAGTCATGTGAAAAGAAAATGTAAACAAATAGGATTTGTTGCACTTGCATATGATTGGATGATTGAAGTCAGTTAGTAAGCTAAGAGAACATTCAGTTTTCAAAGTGTGATCCCACCATTTAAGTGTGAGAAGAAGAATATAGTTGAGGACCCCTAATGTTTGGGGGGCATGGGGATCTTCTTCAGTTTTACAATGGGTTGTCCAACCTTGATATATATATGGGGTGGGGGCACCTTTACCAGAGATCGAAGCAGTCAGGTGGTGAAGGAAAATATGAGATAAAGCTGTGTTCATTTTATTAGCCATCTATAAGTACAGGACTTTTGCTTGCTCATGATTGAGTGATTAAAGTCGCTACAGTAATAATTCACAGGAGCTAATCAACTTTATTTATGTCTTCATTCTCTTCTGTCTAGCCAATGAGATTGATTTACTAAAGGGGTTTAGGCTGTTCACTCTGTAAGAGACCAGCCATGTTACTTGTGAATGGTGAAGCTCTGCTAACATCCAATTGTTTGCATGCAAAATCATATTTATTTTTACTGTCTTTCTGATTGGGTATTCTTTGCAAAGTGAATTTTCACTGAGTTCACTAAGTGAATTATCTCTAGCAAGGGAGACAGTTCACATCTTGTACGAAATCCACAGCAATTTAAATTCCATTTGTTTTACATTTACTGCCATCCTTGGCCTACAGGACGTGTCAGGGGGACCTGTGATACTTAAATTTACCAACAGGTGGTGCTGTAAGTAACCTTTGCAATTACAACTTCCAAGTTCGGGAAATCCAGAGCATAAGGTTGGTCACATTCTTATGTTCAGGAAATTCCCAGCCAATTGTTTACAAATAGAACTTATTTTTCTAAAAGTAGTGAATAAGGTTTCTAGTTAAAGTAAAGGAATAAGGCAACAGGCCAGGTTATAGTCTATTTCAT
Organism: Pyxicephalus adspersus; assembly: GCF_032062135.1. NCBI lineage: Eukaryota > Metazoa > Chordata > Amphibia > Anura > Pyxicephalidae > Pyxicephalus > Pyxicephalus adspersus. Next base: position 153,514,289 of record NC_092859.1, read on the forward strand.
AAAACAGATTTTTTAAGAAGGAAGAGGTATGCTTAGGATAAAAAGTTCTATGATTTAGTAAAGCAAAATATTTGTTCAAAACAACCGGTCACATTTCAGGATTTTATAATCCACTCAGTACCAGAAGAATTGCTCTTGGCAGGTAACGTCAGTTTTCACTGTGATTGGTGACTTGCTTGTCAATGGTTAAATAGAATATAATCCACTGTATTCATTTTTGTACATCCAATTATTAATTGACTAAAAGAAAATGATGCAAATTGGGCTTTTCAGTATTTTATTGAAAACTATTAAAGTAATCCAAACAGAAAGGTAGCTTTGTTGTTTTCTGTAGCCTGCTGCTACTAAAGGAAGGAAATTGGTGCATACAGTGTTGTTATCCATGTGTGCTAACTCTAGCTAGCCGTACCTGAAAGTTTTTACCTAACGCTATATCCCCTTCCCCCAGGCTACCTAAGTGCTTGCATCCACGGCAAGCACTAACCCGCCTAAACCATCTCTAGCATAAATAGGCCCATATGACTTAGGTCTGTACAAATGGTATGACCATAACTGCTATGGTTGTTAAATAATTTAATTTTTATTTATAGAGTTATACACATAAGCCCAAAAAGGGAGACAAATATAAAAAAGAGTGGTTGCTTAAGAAAGAAGGTCTCATAAAAAACAGGAGCTATGAATTTGGCAGCAGCAAACAAAACACAGTGAAAGCAAGCACTAATTTTTATTGCAAAATACAGTTTTATTGGGTTGTTTTTCAAGCATTAAAAATAAAAAAGCAACAATATTTTTTTCCAATCAGTAAAGGGTTGTGTTGAATTTATTTGAATTTATAGTATAGTAACCCACAGTGCTCAGCCAGAATTCATCATTGATCTCACAGCTCTGCATTTGAAATCTGATTGTTTGCCGCACATCACTCTTAAAGGAAACCTCCCCTTAGAGAAATACAAGGGCTGCCATCAGCAATCTGGTGCAATACCTTTAAATGAGTTTCTTCTCATCCCATTCCTTTTGGTAGATCTTATAATCTTAATTTATCATCTAGTCTGGAAGTGTTTAGTCTGACCAGGGCTGTATATCATACCTGTATATAATGGTGATATACATTCAGTAGCTCACTTGCCTCTAGAATAATTCTCTATAAGGCAACTTTGTACACATGTCATAACAATTTGATCATGCTGAAAAATGAGGGTGATTTTATCTTGGGATACTTTTTATGACACCACCTTCAGTACCAATCATTAGGATTTTGCTGCTTAAAATTTCTAAAATACATACAATTACTTTACTGCAATAACCAGGCAAAGTACTGAGAGTGCAAAGCACAGTACGGCCCATACACTGACACCAAATCAAATGGATTTTTGTAATATTTATTTTTACAAAGCCGGTATAGTGTATCTTTTATTGCATTTTCTATATGGTCAGATTTTTTAATACAGCCCAAAAAAAGAAACTTTTGGAATTACGTGAATTTTCTTTGTGATGCCTTTTAGGTTATAAACAAAGGAAATCTGTCATCATTCCTGTTTTATGAATTTAATTTTATTGGGCTAGAAAAAAAAATTAAGAGTACGCTGCAGAGGAGAGAATCAGTATATGCTCGAATCTGCTGAGGCATTAAAAGCATTTTAAGTATAAAGGGGATCTACAGGATAGTCATTATTTTTCACAAAATCCTATACCAACTTTTTGTTATGGTTAGTATTTTATTCAGCAATGTGTGAATAAATATGTATACCTAGGTTGGAGCCCCCAGAGGAGATGCTGTCAGTAATGGTAGAATGGACCAGTGTTTTTCAACCATACCTCAAGCTCTGTTTTCTGGACCTACCTCCGCTTATGTGCAGGCCATCCTTTGCACACAGATGTCCTGGGGCCAACCCTGTGCTGGGGTGGTGTAATTAGCCTTCTGAGCTAGGTGAAGAGTGCGATGCTAGATTAGGGGACCATCGTCTGGTGAGCGCTGGACCAGGACCTTACAGTATTTTTACTCTTTAATTCTGCTCAGATGCAAGACTGAGTTGGCAATGCCCGCCAATAACCCATATACATAAAACCACCACCCTGAGACATATAAAAGTGGTAACACCCTACAAAAATATAATGGTTACTTCATGTGCCTACCCCAAATTAAATAAGAAATTGAAAGAAGAAGAAACCTTTTTCTTTTTTTGGGGGGGGGCAAGCGTTTATGTAAATACGAGGGGGTGCTGAGAAGTTCCTGGCTTTGCCCCCTTCCAGATGAAATAGAAAAGTGAGTTTGGGGGCATATGACAGCCTAATATCTTAGTATGTAACTGTGCAAATATCAGGTCTTTGCAATTCTTAAAACTGTTTTTTCTTTTAGTGAGAAGCTGTGATGGCAGAGGCACAAGCAAGTTTCACGTCGTTGGAGTTACGGGCCGTCTTGAAGTTTTTGTTTCCAGGGAAAGGAAGGACATTTCTCCCCTAGTGCTTGTAACATCTCAGTGTGAATGACCTTTGCTGACTTTCCCTGGAGAAACAAAAACTTTATGACGGCCCGTAACTCAAACGACATGAAACGTGCTTGTGCCTCTGCCATCACAGCTTCTCACTAAAATTATTGCAAAGACCTGATATTTGTACATTTACATACTAAGATATTAGGCTGTCATATGCCTCCACACTCATTATTCTATTTCATCTGGAAGGGGGCAAAGCCAGGAACTTCTCAGCACCCCCTCGTACATCAATCAATTCATAACAAGGTGCAAAACACAATACAAAACAGTGAATTATGTATCAAAAGAAAGGCAGCCCCCAAAGAAAATATTGGGAGTTGATGCCTGTCAACTATACAGTAACTGCCTATATAGTTAACCCGATGCGTTTCGCCGATAGGCTTCTTTAGGGGATGCATTGCGATTGCAAAAGAGTGTGAGGTGACAGACATAATTCACAGAAGAAAGGTGGAATCTGTATAGACATTCATAAGCAGAAAATATTCATATTGAGCGTGTGCATGCCAGGATCGCTGCACATCATCGGCCGGCCTGGTACATTGTCTGCCAGGGAGGAATCAGAGCAGCAGTACCAGAGCAGATCTCCCAGTCCTTGTGTATTACCCACTGTGTGTCCGAGCTTCACTATTTACTATTGTGATTTGCACCTTGTTATGAATTGATTGATGAATTTAATTCAACACTTGTCACTTCTCTTTCTTTCAATTAAAAAACCATCACCCATTTATCTCAGGTGTTCAGATAAATCCACAATTGTTATTCTAAAACTTCACAGGTCTCACCCTGCCACCTAAATATATTCAATGACAAACAGCAATGTGATCCAGGTCTGGACTGGAAGGAAACAAGGAGTTAATTGGCATCATCTTTCTCATCTCCTAAAAGACTTCATTGAATCTTTCATTAGCTTTGTGTTGCAGAAAGTCCAAAACTGAACGTATGCAGGATGTCAATTCTTAATCAGATCATAGGGAAAATGAAAAAAAAGTTGTAATAACAACAAAACAGGTTTTTCATCTCCCTCTCCTCTTATTGTCTGCGTTATCTGATGCATTTAGATTTGGAGTTTATTGAGCAAAAGTGGGAGGAAACCTGATGGCAGATAAATCATGGTAGTAATACCTCCTGTCCATAATGTAATGTATTGCCAGGTTCTTCCTGCCTGCCTGAGGAGCTAGGGAAGGAATACTGGGGGAGAGAACTCACTGGATGCTAACGTATTTGGAGGAATTTATCATATGTACGCCATTGACTGATTTGCAAGCATGTGACTAGCTTGGAAGGTGTATACCTAATGTACAAAAGTGAACATCATCTGGGTTCTATCTCTGTTCTGTAGATTGCTGAAACGAGGCCAGGATTTCTTGTCCCTATAAAAGTAAATTCTGCTAAATGAGCTTGTGGCTTAGAGTTTCTGTGACTTCATATAATATACATAAGTGTAATCTGCATGAAATAAAATATTAACTCTTTGCTTTGTTGCTTTATTCTGCAAAATTAAGATCTGCATCAGACACACGTGATTAATAAATAATTAAGAGAATTGGCCAGCTGGTTCCCAGTCCCATAAAATATTGTTACCTAAGGCCAATGTCTATGAGGTTCTGCAATTCAGGGCTAGCTAAAATGTAGTTACCTATTTACAACTATAAGTACAATTTATATAAATATATATTAGGTGGAGCAAATTACACACACACAGTCTTGGGCCACAAGTATAGTCTAGGGCAGTGAATCTCTACCATTATCAAACATCATTGGGATCTGCTATTCGAAAATAATATATGCAGAAAGTTTGAATTAAAAAAAAATTAATGGCATATAAAAGTGATTTATCGCTCTGCATTTATTGTGTGTGACTGAGTGTCTCTGCTGGTGACTGTTTTTAATAAAAGCCCAGCTTGCCATGATAAATATTGCAGCTTTACAAACAAGAATAATGACAATACTAGTTTAACTGCTCTTGATGTTCTTCTTCACCAGATATTGCCATTTTACATATAACATTAACAATTTACAAGCCTTTCTGAATCTGTTAACAGCCTTTACATACTTGAAATTATTTATGAATAGTACAGAGCTATTTTTTTAAATCTGAAACAAAAAAGGAAAAATGCAAAGAAGTGCTGACCTAGCAGATTTTACATTGCTTGTTGCTCAGTGACATCCTATAGTAATAATGGAATAGTGCAGTCTTGAGAAATAACACATATTATTAGTTTATTGTTTAAGTTGTGCTTTTAAATGGAAAAACAAAATATATTTGTGGAAGGATGGCCATGGCAAAGATGAGTTCTCATCAGTCAGAACAGGGCGTCATAGATCTAGGAGTTGTTCAACCCATTCATTGGGCGCATCACATTTTAATTTAACTAACAATTTAACATTTCCATGCACAGATAAGCATAAGAAGGTTTGAAATTAATTCTGATTTGTCAATACCAACTGGAGCGTTTTTGGGTGTTGCATTTCTTGGCTACATAGCGGAGGCAGGCTGCAGCGTTTGGTAACTTTACATCAGTTATACATGCTCATAACACACTTATGAGTTTCAATGAAAAAAAGGAAATTTTTATGGGCATTTATTAGTGTGTAAGGTTGTTTAGATGTGTTTTCCCCTTTCTCGTTATCCTCTATAAGCACTGAATGTGCTTTTCCAAGTCAAAAGGTCTTGCCCTTGTTTGTGCAGTGAAAAGGTAATCAACTTTACAGTCACAGTGATTTGAATACATAATTAAAATTCTCTGTTTGAATAATTAAGACACAGAGATGCTTTGCAAGATCTTGTCTCCTATACTACAAAACTATCACTAATAATTAGGTGAGCTTGTGTCAGTCAGTAGCCCTAAATATATGAATACCTGTGTAAAACATACACATAAAACTTATCTAACATTGCAAGGTAACCACTCAACTGTGAATTTTGGGTCATGCAGCTGTGCAGCAATACGTTGCATTGGAATAGCATCTATAATAGCCGTTGTCCTCATTTTGTAGATATCTCATTTTACTTTCTGTTGCATATCCAAAGTAGGAAGAGATGGGGTGCAGACCAATGGGGTGCAGACATCAAACAATAAATTATAAGATTCATGCTTTCCTTACACTATCAATTGTTAAATGGATACTTTTAGACTGACCAGGACAAGGATTATTTCATTATTGTTCTTTCATGCAGAAGACTTTTTTAGCCACACCAAAACTAAAAAAAAGATTCGACTATATTTCATGCAGTCAGTAAGCTTATGACATAATTTATTACACATTAAAATTACACTAAAAAGGAAGGTCTTATCTTGATTTGCCTCTATTTTCCACTAAATCCTACTAGAACATGGTTTTGCAATGGATGGAAGTATCTTTCGTGAAATTTCACATGCAAATACTTGCACCAAAGTACTCTCGAAGTACACTTCGAAGGACTTCATGCCCAGCAATTTAGAACAT
>NC_092859.1:153524381-153525047 GCF_032062135.1 Pyxicephalus adspersus
TCGTACAAGTTCTATATATCAAAACAAGTCAACAGATCAAATCTCAACAGACTGGAAAGTCTCCATATGGTTGAGTTTATCTCAGTGGTTGGCCAGGTTCGCTAATCACATTGCTTGATGTAGAGAAAAGCAAAGGAGGGAATTTTTGGAAATCTTCTTTTGAAACTGAGCAATCAATAGAACAACAGGGGTGGGTAAACTGGAAAACTTTTATTATAAAAATCAGCTAAATGTTACAATAAATTTTGCAATACATTAATTTAATATAGATTTGTACATGTATATGTTCATACAATATATGATCTATTACAAGTGATAATGATTACCAATTATTTACTGGTTGCTAAGGTTGATGACCTATACATACCTAAATACATATAAATATATATATATATATATATATATATATATATATTATATATATCCCTTAGTGCTGGTTTCCTTTAACCACAACAACTATTGTTTGCTCTAAATTAGAATTAATTTTAACATATTACATCATGATTCTTTATTGAATAAGGAGTAGGGAAAAGGGGTCTCCAGTCTAATACTGTGTTCCTTTTTTAAAAAAATGTATTAACCACCTTGCAGTTAAGCCCGACCTTCGCTCGGGCAAAAAAAAACTGCAAGGATGGTTAAGCCCGAGATTTTGTACATCCATACTTA
>NC_092859.1:153526563-153576483 GCF_032062135.1 Pyxicephalus adspersus
AAAAAACTTGTATCCCATTGCACCTTCAGCCTGATAGTTTTATTGGTAATATTTACATCCCTTACAATTCAATGACCTTCAAAGTATATATTTGCCAGAGATTTATGGTTTGTGCAAGGTTCTGGTCAAGGGGTAAGATAGAGGTTGTGCTAAGGTCTAGGTTATGTTTATGTTAGGTGTGTATAATTGACTGGTAAATGTTTGGTTAGGAGCACACAATGTGATAAAAAAGAATGATAAAACTGTCTGGGTTCAGTTTAGTTGGCTGTGCACTTGTAACAACAAATATAACAGGATGCTTCTTGTTGTTTTTTTAGGGTTTACATTAACTTTAGGTTAGGTTCAGATCTGTCTGGGGATCAAAGGAACCTGCATGACTCCTGGCACATTGCCTAAGGCTATGTTCAGACCTGCAATTAGGTTAATATTATAATTATTATTATTATTATTATTAAACAGGATTTATATAGCACCAACATATTACGCAGCTCTGTACATTAAATAGGGATTGCAAATGAAAGACTGATACCGACAGTGATACAGGAGGAGAGGACCCTGCCCCGAAGAGCTTGTGATGCAGTTACTGTTTCCTCATGCCAGTGAACCACAGCCTGGGGAAGACGCTGCAGTAGCTCCTGCCCATGGCGGTCCCATAGAGAATAAATAGGGGTGGCAGTGAGTGGTACAGTACTACTCATTGCTGCCCAGAGTTAAATCCTTAAGAACCAGTGCTGCAGTGCAAGTGACTGTTGGTGATGTTGGCAAAGTGCCAGATGCCAGGAGTTGTGTGGGATTGCTGGATCCCAAAGTAGGTACAAATCTAGCCTTAAGGGTACATGTTAGAGCAGTGTTTCCCAACCAAGGTTCCTCCAGAGGTTGCTTGGGGTTCCTTCAATCTAACAGATACCAATGATTTTTTTATCCCAATTCTTCCCAATAACCACCATGCTAATATACTGTACGCTGTGGATATAGAAATTATAGTAGGGAGCTTCCTTGAAGACCTGGAAGGTAATTAATTATTCAAGAACTGCATTGGATGTTTTATGACCCTAGATCATTTGGCAGAGGGGAAATAAAGAGGATTTACTTTAGCCCAAGGATTCAAATTCTTGCTGATTATAATACAGTAAATTATTATTATTATTATTATTATTATTATTATTAAGGTTCACAAATTACAAATGATTTCCTTGCATACTATGTGTACCGTATGTCATTTTTATAAATCTAATGTGAAAAATAGTTCTATGCCCATTGTTGGGACATTAGAGCCACTGGTAGCCCATTTGTAATCAATGACTCTTCTCAGGATGTCTATTCCCATATGAGTTGAGGGTATTGAATTCTACTGACAGATATACATAGAAATCAAGTATTCTTCAACTATGGAAATGTAATGGATTTGTCAAACAATCTAAATTGTGTATATAGTAAAACAAAACATTCCCAGTACATTTGTGTATAAACACAAGTGTGAACAGACACCCCTACACACTAAATCACTCCAATGTACAGCATATATCAATATGTTAATACAGAATTACAGAATTATTATAAGCATATACCACACAAAAACAGCACAGATCGGAAAAAGAATAATATAGCTATAATAAAAAAGAAAGTTACTTTGGAAAAAAAAATATTTAATAACATTGTCTAAGTAAAAGTAATAATGCAATTATATTTGACATGTATTTTAAAGAGGGGCATGGCTCAAGTGTACCCTCCTTGTCTAGAGCACGTTCCAGCATTTTTTCATAGCAAGAAACAATTTTGTATACCCAGTATTGGTATCACTAGGCTTGTATAATTCTTATGGGGGCAGCTGTTGGGAGAAGGGATAATCAGGATGACTAATATTAGTTTTTATTGATGTAGGCATGCCCTGTTTTCCACAACTACATCTAACAAACAGTGGTGGATGTAACTAATAGTGGGTCCTTGAGCAAAATTGACTTGGCTCCCACCTGCTGAACTGACCTGTGGTGTCTGTGGGGTTCCCTGTTGGCTAAGGAATTTTTTTGACACCTACCCTGCTGCTAAGATCCTATTCTTGGAAAAGATGGACTATCATGGGAGAAGCTGGGTGATCCAGCAAACCTGGACTTATTAAATCAAACCCCGTGTGTAAACACAGGCTCTTGAGAATCAAGACACCAAAACAGCCCCCCATCCCATGCCGATTGCTCTAGGTAATCCCTGCATGTGATGCTAAAATTCTAAGTCTAATGCTGGTAGTCCAAACTACAGTCAGGCAAGGAATGAAAGGGCATAACGTCTATAAATGTCCCCCGCAGGGGGTTGTGTCTGGTTTACTGCAGCTTCTAATGTACATTGTAAAAACCTCAAAGTGTGCAGTAAATTCAGAGTAGCAAATTCTGTACAGAAGAAGAGTATGTTTAAGTATGCAAAACTTAAGGGAAGGCAGGAGACCAAGTTTAGGCTAATGCAGGGGCTGGAGATGTTCAGCAGTTTGTAATCTGCTATACTAGTGGTTACATAAGTGCAGTTGAGTATATGAAATATTAGATAATGGCTCCTGGTACTGATACCACTATATGTAGCGAGTAGCAACTGTATGCAGCTTACTGCTGTTTGTTTCAGACTACAAAGTATTTTATATTCCGGTCTTGCTATGACACATCTCCAAACTACGGGAATGAATATGCAGATGTGAGGCTATATTTGCAAACTTGCTTGCCATCTATGGATACTAATGTAGACTCAACCTTTAAGAAATAGGCAAAATAGATTAAACTAGTTCTCTGAAAACAGATTAGATGAGTCTTCATTGATGATTAGAAGGCCATGTTTTAGAATGAGGCTGTGCAACTTTGCTCTTGGAGGGCCAGAATCACATTTTTTTTTTATTTCCCTAACAGACAGAAGTAAATTTAGTAAGATATGGTTTTTAAAGATTCACTACATTACTAAATAAAAAATCTGGCCTATATGTGTCCCCTGAGGACTGGCGTTGGACCCCCAGCTCCATTGTAAACTGGTCTTCATCATTTATACACTGTATGACCTCCTCACCCATTGTCTACAACCAAGTATAAATTGATCAGCAGCCTTTTTTCCATCTGCTCCCCTGTATTTTAGCCCAGAGATAAGTCAAGCTTAGTTTACCCGACACTTGAAAGCTATTTGCTGGCATGCTAGGGGGCTCTTCACATCTATTTTAGTAACTGCTAGGTCAAAACAATAGTGCAACTCTTCCCCATAAATGTGTTAATATTTTCAAGAGTCTCTGGAAAAATGTAGCCTGAGGGCTTCCAACATGTAAACAGAACTTCCTGGCAGTTCAAGTGGCCAAAGGGGGATGCTCAGCTTCATAAAATAGAAGTGCTTGTTATTTTTCAATAGTTGATGGTATCATTGCTCACGGGTTATACGGAAGGCATTGTTTCTTCTGGACCCCACGTGTCCAAATGGAAGACCAAAATAATGTTAGTTAAAAAAAGCTACCAAGGAGATTTAAACCTGCACAGAGCAAGATGGAAAATTAAAGTTTGCATCAGATTGTTATGGGAAAACTATCTAGGAAAGGAAATTAGGTGGACACAGCAATTGCTAAAAGCCAAACTTAATTTTCCAATTGGCAAGTTCAACAACATTGACAACACATTTTATAGAACACAACAAACAAAAAAAAACTACAGGACTTTTTCAGGTACTCAAAAACATCTGCATTGCATAAAACCAGTTTTTATTTTTACTTGATAAATAGAATGGTTAAAACAATATAAAATCCTGTGTCTTATCAGTCCTTTACCCAAGATGAACAAATGTTCCAAAAATAATTTCTTATGTTCACAATGTATTTGATGTCTTTCTACGCGTTTTGCATCTATTTCCTTCCTCAGATATCTTTTGCCTAGTATGAAGTCAGCAGGATGTGAAGCTATGTGAAAGATATGATGCACATATGATTGATTTCACTCCTCTCCTTCCTTGTGTGGCTCTGAAACAGTTCCCCAATATGATTACCTGGTGAAGCAGTCGAATTACTGTACTGTAAAGGTTGTCCTTCCTGAGAAAGCTAATAGAGGCGAATCGTGTAGAAAGACACCAAAAAACATTTGAAACATATGAAATTATGTTTAGAACATTTGATCATCTTGGCTAAAGGAATGAAAAAATGTGATTTTATGTTGTTTTAACATTTTTATTGATCACGTTGAAAAAAAAAAGTTGTTTTGTTTTATGCAAAGATATTATTGAGTACCTGAAAAGTCACACATTTTTTGTTTGTTGTGTTGTTTAATGTACTGGCATATAGTACTAAATACTGGCCATCCATTTGTCTATATGTATACCCATTTTATAAAGAAAGTGTTTGAAAGGGCTCATAAAACTGTAAATTTCCAGTTTTGATAAATCCTTGTTAACATCCTTGTTGACCCCTTTGCCTGTTCCAGTCAGTCTATGCAGCACAATCTTATATCAAAATAATGCCTCGATCATTTCCATCTCTGGGCGTTCTAGGATGATTTGCAGAGTCCCCTTGGAACTCCAGCATAGATAACATTGCTCCTAGCAAGGAATATACAGATGGGGGAAGGAAGGACCTGCAGAAGCCTTATAGGAATGATCATGTTTGTTATTTATGGTTTGGGTGCAAGAACTCATGGAAGAGATGCAGAAGGCCACCAGACTGACTGGAGAGATTGGAACAGTTGTCAGGTTTTATGCCCATCGGAGGCTCCATTGGCAAAAAGTTTGTACTTAAATCTCAAAACTGCACTCTCTCCAATAGCAACGCAGACAGTTGCAGATTTTTTTTCTCATTTCCTGGTAAAATGTTGTTCCCAAAACAGAAGAGAAAATTTTCCACTCACCTACTCGAATAGGTACACCTGTTCCACTGCTTGTTAACGCAAATATCTAACCAACATCTAACCAACACAATTCTTCTAGTTTGTCAAGATAACTGAAGTTCAAACTGAGCATCGGGATGGGATAGAAAGGTAATTTAGGTGACTTTTAACATGGAACGGTTGTTGGTGTCAAGTGGGATGGTCTGAATTTCAGAAACTACTGATCTGCTGAGATTTTCACACTCTGGGTTTACAGAAAATTATCTGAAAAAGGATAATAGTCAGCTCTCTGAATGAAAGCGTTTTGTTAGTCAAAGGTGTCACTTCTGTCAGTAACAATCAGGCACCCGAAACTACAATTTTCATGAGTTCATCAAAATTGGAAAAAACCTTGCCTGGTTTAATGAGTTTCAGTTTCTACTGTGACATTCTGATGGTTGGTCAGAATTTGGCATATACAACAACAATGGAAACATGGATCCTGCCTTGAATCACCAGTTCAGGCTTGTGGTGTTATGGTGTACGGGTGTAGGAGATCTTTTCTTGGCACACTTTGGGCTCTTTAGTGTTGAGTATCATTTAAATGCACAGCCCACCTTAGTATTGTTTCTGGCCACATCCATCCTTTTAAAAATGCTTTACACCTTTTTTCTGATGGCTACTTTCTGCGGGGTTAATTCTCCATGTCACAGAGCTCAGATCATCTCCAACTTGATTTTTACTACATCACAATGAGTTCACTGGACTCAAGTGACCTCAACAGTCACCAGATCCCAGTCCAATGGAGGACCTTTACAATGTGGTGGAAAGGAACAAAAAAAAACAGAGAGTAAGACGGGTGTTTTAAATGGCAAGTGTAACTTTACGTTCTAATTGTTCAATTAACGTATCTTGTCAATGAAACACATTTTATTACATATAATAACTCCAACAATGTCATTAATAGAGGTCATACCCCGATTTATCGATCAGGGTGAGTTTAACCTTGTGAATTATACATTGATACTCTATATATAATGGCTGGTTAAAGGCACCATAGTTAGTATTGAAAGTAACCATTTGACGCCTCTTTGCTCGATGTGTTTCACCTTTTGGCTTCCTCAGGTGTAATACTGAGGACGTTTACGTTTTAGGGACTCAGGATTGGATATATGTAGAGGATCCAACAGGTAAGTAGTTAAAATGCAAGGTGCATGTCCAGGAGTTTAAGATGGCTCACTGGTATCAAGATACAGAGGTTGGTTCCCATAGGGGGATGCCTGTAGGTCTGGGAATGCAAGAACAGCGTTTCCACATTGGGATGCAGCAACACAAGCAATGTGGTGGAAAGGGAGATTTGCATTATGGATGTGAACTTGAGAAATCTGCAGCATTTTGCTTGATGCTATCATGACAATATGGACTAAACTCCATGAGGAATGTTTCCAGCACCTAGCTTAATCTATGTCATAGAGATTGATGGCAAATCTGAAGCCAAAACGGGTCCAACCCGCTATTAGCAAGGTGTACCTAATAAAGAGGACGATGTGTGTTTGTATTGGGTAAAATACAAAGACAAACACTTATAGTACATTAAGGCTTTTACATGTATAGTAAATGTGTGTTAAAACATAAAAATGTACATGTGTGAGCGCATGGAGTGTTATTCAGCAAAAAAGGGTGGTATTGTTCCATTTTATGGTCTTTTTGAAATTTTGATAATGTAATTTTTTTGTAGAGCTATCAACAGAAGAACAAATGATCATTTTACTACTTTTTTTTTCCTTAAAACGCCACATAACAGATTCATAAAAACTGATGATAATCTATATTTTTCTCTATGCAGATTATGCACATTTTCCATAATAAGGACCCACAGTGACTAATCAGCTACCAGTAATCTTTAGCCTTTTCATGGACATAATATTGGTGCTAATTTGCTTTACAACAGCCTAGTGACACATTACTTTGTCTTAATGTCCCCATTCAATTTTCACAAAAACCGCTGGAAACCTGGTTAATCTAGCCCTTTTGTTAATTAGTGTAATCATCTACTAATGCGGTAATGTGTGTGTGGTATACAGTATGCTGGGCAAGGAAAGCACTGAGGACATTTTACGCTGTACCACCAATGTGAGATAACCGTGTATCTAATTCGCTCTGTTCCAGGTCCTTCTTCAGGATCCAACTTTCTATACAGGACTAAGGATGAGGGTTGGGTTAGATCTCATGATGGTTTACATATTTTTGGGGGTCAGTGGTACCCAGTTAGAGGGGTGTATGGAAGGGGGGTCATCATGATCCTTGAGATATGGTTTACATCATATGAATTAAAGGTGATTGTGACTTTCCCCATATGTGTTATGTGGTTTGTTCCAACAAGTGTCATTGAATCTGAATGTAAATGTGGAACAGGGTTGCCAACCTAATTTTTGTTTTTTTATGAACAAGAATGCAAAAAATATGGACTAAAATATATTTTGCATACAATGGGAGAGTCAACACAGTGCTCTGCGGTTAACTTGTTAGCATGGCCAAATTGGAGGGTTTTACATTTTGCTGGGTCTGCACCTTTTCCCAATTCAATTTCAATAACCAAATGCTTGGTTGATAAGGGTCATTTATTTACTTGTATATATATAGCACCTACATATTCCGCCGCACTTCACATAGTCCATAGTCATATCACTAACTGTCCTATAAAAAGGCTTACAATCTAATGCTTCTACCATAGTCAAATGTCATTAACACAGTCTAAGGACATTTTTTAGGGGAAGCCAATTAACTTGAACTAAATGTTTTTGGAATGTGGTAGTAAATCAATGCAAACACAGGTAGAACATAAAAACTCCTTGTAATGTTCTAGCTGAGATTTGAACCTGTGACCTAGAGCTGCAAAGGCCAGAGTGCTATCAACTGAGCATGCTGAACACATCATAATCATCATTGCAGAACTGTTCAAAAGTCATTAATACTCACTGTTCCTTCTAAAAAAAATGAAATCATTGTTTGTCTTGTATCTCTAACCACTTCAGAACTAAGCCCCACTGACTTGGAACAGGTATGCAGATCAGGCGTTTTTCGACCTCACAATCCACATACTTGTTTCATGTTAATGATTTGACCTTTGCACAGCTCCCAGCTGATCCTCTGAACATTCCAAGCTAAGAATGTTCTCCTGGGCAACTGGTATTCCATGATTTGTAGTTGTCAGAGAAGACTTGGGCTGGCAAAGTTGTTCTGTACAATGGTGCATATGTAGATTTCCATCAAAGCCTGATTGGTGTAAAAAAAGAATAGATGCCATGAACAGTTCAGATGTACTCTGTTCTTACAGGCTGTCCATGAATTTATGGATAGTCGGCAACAGTGATGTAGAGAAAATTGTTAAAAGCATTCCAGAAATAAAAGGAAATTGTTTATTGAATATTATAAATAAACATATTAATCATATACAGTTTCCAGGTTTTTTCACTATTGTGGCACATTGAGTTTCCATCAACCCCATAAAATATGAAATATCAAATCTGGCATAATAGAAATTCCCACACTGGCTAGTCTCATGGGGACATAAGGACAGCACAGGGGTGACTGACACAGCATAATATTTGGCCAGTAGTCTTCTTCTGTAGATCTGGCAATGTTTTTGGCTTAGTAGATGGTAAAGGTAAACCCACACAAGGTCACCCAGAGTTCAGCTACGTATCATGAGGCAGCTTTACGAATCCCTAGAGAAGTCCCTGAGATAGGAGTATCAGTCTTTAATGGTAGAACAAATGAAGCTATTGACTGTCTATATAAAAAAACGATCAATTACTAGGCAGCTGTCTTTAAAAATGGCTGGAAACAGTAACTTACTAGATTGTCTGTTCAAATCCTATTATACTTTACAGAACAAGATCACATATATGTAGCCAGGAACGTCATTTCCAGAAGTACCACATTTCTGATGCTGAAATGCCCTCTGCGTAATTGCAGCATCAGGCACGTGGCACTTCTGGTTGAGGCGACCACCACGGTACAGATGGTAGGAAATGGTCAGGGGACTTAGGGTGAGTATGTCCACAGCACGGTTCAATGTGTCATGTGCAGAAGACTAACAACAAAACCAATGCTTTCCACTATGTGCTTCATGGTGGTCATTTTCCAAATAGAAATGTATAGGCTCAAAAAGATTCCAGTAGGAGTTGAAGTATAGTGTATAGGATGTCTAATAACGCATAATCACAGCTTGAGACACCGTAATATGCTAAATCTTGTTAAAGGTCTATAATTGGGTTAAAGGTCTATAGTTGGGTGTAAACTGCATTACTCTAGATTTAACCTTTTTAGGGTTTTAGAGTCATGTGTTGTAAAGCAGTAGCATCATCATCAATTCCTTCTGTTGTCGCTGAAGTTTATTGCACCAAATGATCTACAAGTGCAGAATATATTACAGCAAGCATTGGGCATGCTGGTGGCTGCACGTTATATAACCCACTGTAAGTGGGCCTGTTATTTTCTCATTGTGTCACTCGACATAAATTTTACAGTTATAAAATGGGACTGGATTGTATCACTTGTAGTCACAATAGTTTTAGAAGAGGCGTGGAAAAGGCATCGGACAAGAATGGAACGGCGTTGGTAGAATTATGTTTGAGGGACTGATATTCATGGTAGAGCAGATGGTGTCTTGACACCTCCCGAAACCTTTTCTTGTAGTAGTGTTCACGATAGCAAAATGGTATCAAGCCTGGTGACCCTGCTCCAGGTTTACACTTGGGACATTGTGAAGCTCATCCCCTGTAGAAGAATGAATGCTGGCTGGCTTTTAGAGCACCTATTGGGAACCCTGTTTTATATATATGTCAACTTTAGGAAATGCCATGATTCCTTGACTGTCTTAACAATTCACAAACTGCCAGTTATTGTAAAAATTGGAATGGAAATCCTAAAAAACAAAATCTACATAAGATCTGCTCTAATCTCACACTAAAGTTGAGGTTCCTCGAAAAATAATCACAGTTTAAGAGAACAAAATCTAATTTTGTTGGGTGAAGCTGCCATTTATTTGTCATATTACCTTTCAAATCAAACGATTCCCTACACGCAATCAGATACATATAAGCGGTTATATTATAGTTCGAATGAAAACAGGTTTATTGCCAAAAGAATCTCTTGAAGCTCTGTAGCCCTATATAATTTTATTGAGCTGCAAAGAAGACATGACAGCAGTTTGAGATATAAACATAACAGCAATATTCCAAGGGTGCAGCACTTTTCTTATTTATTAAGTGGTTCCTGGATACCAGGACCATCAGCCATAGTCACAGCATTCCCATTTCTGCAGATTAAAATGCAGCAGGCAAAAATTTGCATCTACTTTGCTCCATTAACTGATTTTTTTTGCAAATATAGATTTTGACCTAAGCTGAAGACTGCTGTGATTGATCAGTCCCGAGCTGATTTACACATCTTGGCAAACAAAAACAGCACAGATGATTAACGTTAATGATGTTTTTCTTACAAGAGTGTTAGAAATTTGGGGGACTTTAATCGATGGTAATGGAATGCAAAGTTATCTGTCCTCCTGAGAGCGGCTTGCAGCAAAGCCAGAATATTTATCAGCTCTGTATACATTTATAGAGTTTCTTTTGCTAATGATGATAGAAGGCAGAGGTGCCGCAGGCAGCTTCTTCGGGGCCTCTTGTGTATGTATCCTCTATTGTGTAGGAAGCCAGAGGCTTCTCGGGAAAGCTGCAGGAAGGCAGTTCAGATAATGTTTAAATCGACCATGAAAACTTCACAGCTATCCCCAGTGGCTATTTCACATAAATCACAGACAGCTGAGTGTTGGGGATTTAGATCCAGGATCCAACATTCTTTTCCACTTGTCAAGAAGGCTGCTTAAGCTGTAGAGGAGGATTCTGGGTAATTTTATTCAAATTAGTTTACTGACCTTAATATTTTAACCAGCCATGTATTGGTTTAATGAAACGAGTAGGAAAAGAGTTTGGCAGTACTGTAAAAGTACTCAGTAGAAGCATCTTACCCCTATTTTGGGATGAGGCTCTAATACTTTCCAACTATCCCTCATTCAGATCCAAAACCAATGGCATTCGATCCTCCCCAATTGGGGTGGGTGGATTTATACACCTCTAAAAAAATTGTAATATTTGGCTTTTAAAAAGTGTTATTGTGCACCTAACCAGGCTCATTTATAACACAAAAGTGAATTTAAAAAAGTAGTTGTGAGTAAAGCATTTGCTGGTTTAGCCAGTAGGTACATATTCAATTTTTATGGTCACCAAAATGTGGACCTGGCACAGGACCTTGCCTACAGCTCAAAAGTGTCCCTCTTCTCTATTTCCAAAAGTTGAGCATGCAAGAAGCAATGGACGTGTTTATTTTGCACCATCGAGTACACACTAATGGACCATATAGCTTTGGAATCAACCAGGGTTCCTTCACAATTTGCTAGGGTTTCCTTGAGAGGCATGTAAGAGGAATTCTTCCAACTGACCACCACATGATGAGGATATACTGTGAGTTAACAGTGAGAACACATTGTTGCATAATAAATTTTCATGGTCTCCAAAATGTGGACTTGGCATAGTCATTTGCCTAAACTCAAAAGTGTCTCTCTTTCCAATTTCCAGGTGTGCTTGCAAGAAACAATGGATGTTTCCATTTTGCATCATTCTACATATACTGTTGGCCATATAGCTTTGGACTAATTCTCAGTCTAATACAGTGTTTCTCAACCAGGATTCTTCCAATTGTTGCTTGGGATTTCTTGACGAATGAGCAGTTTGTGTCTCCCAAGTCAATTTATCTGACACCAATGGTCTTTTTGGCTTTCTGTTAGCATGACATCCTTCCCAATGGCCAGCAATGTACGAGGCTTTTTTCCCACTGATCACCACACTAATGTGCTGTGAGCTGTGGATATAATAATTATAGAAGGGGTTCCCTGATGATCTGAAAGTTATTTCAAGGGTTCTCCCATGTTAAAAAGGTCTATAAAGGCTGCTCTAATATATTTATATGGCCCAAAAAGATGACCAACATCGTGCAAATATATAAAGGAGAAAAATTGCACAGCTTCAATCTAACATATGTTTAGTGATTTACCATCTGCTCAGACATCTGCGGCTGGGTTAACAACAAGTACTTTTTAAAGAGTGGTTTACCAATTTGTTCTGCTGATTACATAAAATCGTTGGCTAATTGTTTATATTGTAAGTCCATGGCTCGGCGCCTGCAATGTTCCCAGAGTTTATAATACGCTAATTTTTAGGTGTATTCAGCAGGAATTTCATACATATATCACAGATGAAACATTAATTTTTTTTTTAATAAGTACATGATAGGGATTATTATTATTTTCATTTTTTTTACATTTCATGGGGGGGGGGGTATATATTTAGGCATAAAGGAAAAACTAAGGAGGAAAGAGGGGCCACATTTGAATAAAGAACAATCCCTCCTAATCAAGGGCAGTTGGGGGTACGAGGAGGGACAGACCATTCAATTCAGGAACAACTGGGAGGTATGAAGAGGGACAGTCCCTCCAAATTAGGGTCAGTTAGGAGGTATGGAGAGGAAGAGTCCTTCCATATTATGGACAGTTCGGAGGCATGATGTTAGACAATCCCTCCAAAGCAGGGAGCTAAAAAGAGGAACATCCAAATCAAGAGTAGCTGGAAGCTATGTAGAGGAACAATCCTTCCAAACCAGGGACAAATGTGAGGTATGACGAGGGACAGTCCTTCAAATCAGAGACAGCTGGGAAATGTGAAGACGGACAGTCCCCACAAATTGAAGCCAATTGAAAGTATGAAAAGGAACAGTCCCTCTGAATTGGGATAGTTGGGTATAAAGACTAAAGTATCTCCAAATCAAGGACAGCTCAGAGAAATGTTCCTGTTCTAATTAAATTTCTTGTGTTACTCTAACAGTACCCATACCATTTCCATAGCTCCCCCTGACCCCCTTCTGAAATTTTAATGATAACACTGTCTTCAAGGGCTTTGCAATTACCGATAATGTTGGTGGGTGGCTTTAAAATGTGTTTTATTGACAATACATAACACCAAATACATAAAGCTACATGCTTATTTTTTACATTTTTTTCCTTTTGGGACATGTTAAAATAATTCTTGCTGGATGTATTTGATAATAACACATGATTTCACTATATACATAAAACAGATTAAGGGGTAGACGGTGTTAGTAGCTTTTAATGTACATTAACCAACACAATTCCTATTTTAGGTTATACCCACCATTTACGTGCTATCATTACTGTTTGATTATTATTGTAATTTCATGCTGGTTGTCCAGGAATGTATTTTTTTTTTTTTTTGAATACGCTATAATGGTGCTTTCTAGAAATAATCCTTTAGCGGCAGGCTACTTCATTGTATGCTGGAGTCAAAACATCAGAATAATTGTATATAATCATATACTATGACAGCTTGATAAGAATATGAGGCTTCATGCTTCCATTAACAATGTTAGGTACAGCTCAGTATGAATAAAACAGTTGACCTGTAAAGAGAAATCACATTCTTCCATCTCAGGTTTATTGGAAGCTTCTCACTTCTATTAAATAGACAGATTCTAAATTGACAATATACAGGCATGGTGACACGCTATCTTCCTCCATTCTTTTTCTTTTTATACACAATAGATAGATAGATAGATAGATAGATAGATAGATAGATAGATAGACCTAGTATATTTACACTCATTTTGTGTCTCAATGTGCAGAAACACTAATTGTCATGGTAAACACAGGAGGGCGATGGACCCTGCTTGGCAGGGACGTGTACGGGGGCACAGAATCCATGGCACCAGGGAACCTCCAAGGGGTTATGGGCTTTTGAAGGAGGTGCCCCCATAAACACAGGGGCTGGTGACTGCTGACTAGGTAGAACCAATTTGCAATACAAGAGCGGAAGGCAGAAGCGTAGTCTGATGAGCCCAGGTCAGGGGAGGTGGCAATTAGGAAATGTCAAGTCAGAGCCGGGGGTTAGTATACCAACGTTGTTGCCAGTAAGATCCTTAAATAGGGCAAGTCATGTCACAAGGTGAAACCATGTGACTAGCAAGTGACTGACCTCACCACCAGAGGGAGTGCTGTAGCTGAGGCAGCTCCAGTTGTGTTTATACCACCACCAGTAGATGAAGTGTTTCAGCAGAATTTCCTGATTCTCTGGGCTAGAAGGGCCTTCACGTTGAAGACGCAGTTTCATTGTAAGGATCTGTCCAAAAAATTGATGTGGAAGCACTGCAAGAGGGCACTCTTTGTGTCTGGAGGAAAAGAAGTTTAATCTCCAGATAAGGAAGGGATTCTTCACTGTAAGACCTGTGAAAATGTGGAATCGGCTCCCTCGAGAAGTAGTTTTAGGAAGTTCTACAGATTGCTTTAAGGAAAAGATGGATGCTTTGCTAGAAGCACAGAATATAACTGGGGATTAAAGTTTGAAAGTAAAGACAACAGAGACTGCTGATCCAGGGAACATCTGATTGCCTCACTGGATCAGGAAGGAATGTATTTCCCCTGTTAGGGTTTATAAGGCTTTATTTTTTGCCTTCTTATGGATCAACTATGTCTATAGGTTTTTATATTTGGTTTATGTTTATTTCCCTAGTGACTAAACTTGATGGATTTTACAACTAACTTGTGATAACTATTTAGGTCTCCTCCTAGCTGCATGGGATGTATAATATACAACACATAACCCATAGTAACCCAAAAATAAGTAATATATTGCAACTTAACAGTTCTTGAAGATAAAAGCCAGACAGAAATCTATTACCCTTATCATAGTGTACTGAACAAATGTGTCTATATCAGCTTTCAAAGCTACCTTTTATCTTATCAGCATACAACCCTTTCTATGTTCTAGAAATGAGCTAGTTAGGTGTTCATCCAAATCAGAGGACAGCATAGGGTTACATTGCTGCTCCTCCATAAACAATGTTTGGTCAGTGATCATAGCCACCATAGGACAAGAAGAGTGCCACTTGCAGTGTCATCAAATTAAAATAATTGGGAAAGAAATATAAGTGGAGTCAATAATCAATATGATGCTATATATAAAATGTCTGAGCTTAGATACACTTTTATTTTTCCCCTTTCATTAATTGAAAATGTCCCCTTCACAACTAATGAAGATGCTGTTTTTGGCTTTTCTCATAAGTGGTCTGCGCTCTAGGTGTTTAAATAGCCAGATCTCTCAATGCATGCAATTCCAACCATGAAGGGCAAACACTTCAGATAATAAATATAGATCAAGCATTCTAGCACTGTCCTAAAAATTCCTGTAGGCTTCTCAGAGGAAGCTAAAGTAACCCATGGAATAGAATCTATGACCCATTAATCTACGACCTGTCAATTGGTTGACAAAACCTTACTGCCTTTCTGTACCATGACACACACCAACATCATTCACCTCATTGGGTTACTATGTAGAAAAATAGATATGTAAAGCTATATTTACATGAACAGATTGTAGGAACGGTTACAATGGTTTTATTGACCCTGTTTAATTTCCCTAGGTACCAGATTTTGGTCTTCTGCCTTATCTACATATTGCCCTTGTTGGTAATTGGATGCGCTTACACTTTCATTGGCATGACCTTGTGGGCCAGTGAAATCCCCGGGGATTCCTCAGACCGCTACCATGAGCAGGTGGTAGCCAAACGCAAGGTAAGACCCTTAGTTGATAACCAAGTCCAAGAGGTCAACCATACACAAAAAATAAAATGCATAGCCGTTAATACATTCATTCTGTGTGAATTTAACAGTACTTACATATAAGTTTAAATTGGTGGTTGTTGTGAGATTAGGGCAAAATGGAATGTATTTGTCTGCTGGTTATGTGTTTTAGGATATTTTATCATAGGATCTAATGTTCTTAGGGTATTCTTCTTTTCTGATGCTCTAATGTTATTTTCTCTTCAGAGTGAATGTTTTAATATACTTTCCCTTGTAAGTGAATACTAATAAAGTATTTTCTGAGTGTTCTTGGGGTATTTTCCTTAGGATTGTTTATTCTTATATTGTTTTCCCCTCTTATCAAATGTTCTTAGGCTGTCCTTTCCTAGACTCAGATGTTCTTTTTTAATTTTTGATTCTGAATGAATGTTCTTAGACTTTTTTCTTATCTGAGTGAATGTTTTTAGGCTATTTTTCCCTTCTGAATGAATGTTCTTGGCTCTTTTGTTGCAGGATTAAACATTCTTTGAAAAAGTTGCATTCAGTGCTGCCTCTATGTATATCTATGTATAATAATTAGCATAGTCTAATTACATTTGATATGATGACATACGAGCAAACAGAATTTGTTAAATGCACAGAAACAACAATAACCAACTTTTTCTAAATAAATAGGCTTCAAGGTGTTGTAAAACTGGGAAAATCTATTAGATCTGAAAGAAAAATTGTTGTACCATTGCTTATGGTAACCAGAGTTGACATTTGTCTATCCCAATGCTGGTTGCAGAATAAAAATTGTTTTTGTTCTCTAGAAAGTAAAATGAGATTATCCTTTATGGAGACAATGTTTACTAAATCCACCAGGACAACAATTTTAATTGGTAACAGTCAATGCAGTCCTTGCACAGCAAGGTAACAAGAGACATGTATAAAGATATGCCAAAAAAAGGAGAAAACTGTAAAAGAAACAATTTCGACCATTTTCTCCTTCTCCATCAATTGCCCAGGGAGGTATCAGACCTGAAGGCATTACTTACCAGCAACAGACAAGGCTCTTCTGCCTGCCTGCATTATATAGAGAATTACAGAAATCCAGTGATAGTTACATAGTGAGGCTAAAAAACATGTCCACCCAGATCAACCACAAACTAAATAAATGCTAGAAATCCTCCACATTCTACATAGAAACCTAAACACGTCATTGACCCAGAGGAAGGTAAAAAAAAAGGTAAAAGTTGTAGATAATGCTGCATGGAAAAACCTTTGGTCAAAAATAATTCAGATAGTAGTTTTCATGGTGAACTCCTTTATCATAACACCTGGATAATTGCCAAATTCATTTCTTGCAGGTGGTGAAAATGATGATCGTGGTAGTTTGCACTTTTGCAGTTTGTTGGCTTCCGTATCATATCTTCTTCTTGCTGCAGACGTTTGATGAAACAAACCAGAAATTCTACCAGCAACTTTATCTGGCTATTATGTGGCTTGCCATGAGCTCCACCATGTACAACCCCATCATTTATTGTTGTCTGAATGACAGGTTAGCGCAGCGAGTGCAGTATCCACAGTACTCCATCTATGACACCCTTCCCACCCATAGCATTGCAACAGACATTGTTGTGGCTGGCATCTAGTCACTGCCAGCAGCGATTTCCAAAATCGGACCGTGAAATGTATTTACACCTGTAGGTGGTAATGTTGCTATTCAAGTTTTGTCCATGGTTAGAAGAGCTGACGATTAGCTTGATTTTATCAGAACTAAACAAAGCCATTTTTCAATACACTGCTGCATACTCTTTCCATTATTTACCTTGATAATGGGTTTGCTGCCAGATAATTACCCTTTTTGGTTCCCTCTAACACTGTGCAATTGGCAGCGACAAACCGTACTGCAGGTAACCAGATTTGTATGTTGTATTTTTAAACAACAACCACACGGCCAAAAGCAACAGCTGATTTAAAGACCTGCGCTGTAGCCTCTCCCATTCCCGTGTTGGAGCCATTCTAACCCACAGTGATCCATGAAATGAAATGAAATAAAATGACCCGAACAAGTGCCTGGAAGTCAATGGGAACTTTGAACAGTTAAAAGACCCACAGTTAGGTTGACCAACTAACCAACTGCTTGACATACTAAACTTGAGTTTAAAATCACATTTTGAACCCTAATTTTTGCCTTGGTTCAATTTGACATACCTCAAATAACAGAAAATTTGAGTAGTACTACTAAGAAATTATGAAAAGAAAGGTATGTGGCACTGCAGTGCCCATTTAAATATTATCTGATGGGAAGGGTGCAATTGACCTAAAATGGTGAAAATAATGGAGTGTAATATATCCATTGAAGCCTAAAAAACTACAACTTTGAGTACCCACTGACACAGTAGATGGAAAAATGATTGCAAGGGATTCCAGACAACAGCCAATTGCAATAGCTGGTAATTTCCAATTATGGCAATCAGTATTGATCTCACTTACTTAAAAACAATTGCTTGTGCTCATGCTCTTATGCTCATCATTATGATGTCTTTCGCTTGACCACAGGGTCAAGATGTTTTCTTAGCAGCTTTGTTACTATACCAGGACAATAAAGCTGATAAATACTTCTTGCTGCCCAACACTCACAACTGGTAAATCACTCATTATTGATGTTGACCGGGATAAAATGGAACATCACTCCCTCTATTATACATTATATTTTTACAATATTTTTTTTTTACCCCACTGAAATTTTTTCATCTCCACCCTTCAGACCTTTACCACTACAAATAAAAACGTACACATTGAAAAGTAGAAAGATGTACAAATTAAAGAAAATCTCCTGAATATTTCTAGGTGGACAATATGATCTTCTTTATCATATGGATTTACTAGCCATTGGCATTGGGCAAAGTGTCTGGAGAAAGTGGGGTACTAGACTCACAGATGGCAAGGGGTGATTGACGATGTTCTGGCTTGGACCCCTGAGGTACCTCTTGTGGCTTTTTATGCTAATTAACAAGTCACTGAAAAGAATTTATCTTTCACTTTATTCTGTCAAAAGTAAGAACCTATATCTTGTCAATTTCTAGGAGTCATCACTGCTGAACAATTGAGGGAAACTTGACATTCTTTATCAATGAATTTATTGGCCATTAGCATTGGGCATGGTCCTTGGACATAATTGGGGTACTAGATTCACAACTGGCAAAGTATAAGTGATGATATTCTGGCTTGGAGCTCCAGGGTCCCCCTAAAGCTTATCTTGCTAGTGTACTCTCCTACAATAAGTGGTTCTTTAAATATTTGTCCTTCCTGGAGTGAGGCCAAATGTTTAGGTAACAGAAGAGTAGTAGAAGTCATTGGGATGACGTGCATGCAGAACTGTGTCTCTTAATCAAGTGCCCATTTATTAATTGACAATTTGTTCCCCTTCTACCCTAAGGTTCCGCATTGGCTTTAAGCATGTGTTTCGATGGTGCCCATTTATTCGTGCTGGTGAGTATGAAGGGCTGGAAATGAAATCCACTCGCTACCTTCAAACCCAGAGCAGCATGTACAAAATCAGTCGTATTGAAACCACCGTCTCGTCTGTCCTAACCACCAACGATGAAGATGCGGAGGAGAACGGAAAGAGTAGCAAGCGTCTCTCCTTGGACCTCACTTCCAATGGCTCCTCTCGCAGTGTCTGTAAGACCGTGTCTGACTCCTCCAGCTTCTACTCCAACAACCTTGCATAAAGTCATGCCCCTTTGACATCAGGATTGTCCTGGTCCATATCATGGTCACATTTTCTCTAGGCTGCTTGACCCCTTGTTTGGGGGACCATTTTACAGGTTTTTTTTCCCGTGATACAAGTGAAATGTTGTTTACGATTTCAGGGTTCTTTTTTTTTTGCTCATTCTTACAATTAGAGATGTTTACAACCTAAAAAGTTTTATCTTTTTAAGAAGTCCTTATAGTTTGCTCTTGGATGAGAACTGTGTTTGACCCAGGACCTATTGCCCGTTGTTAAATAATCTGCAGGATTGTGACATGTTTATGCTGTTTTTCAATCCTTAATTTTACTTAAAGAGTACCTGTTACTAGGTGAGAAGCCAAGTTATATGCTGAATAAACAGATAGGGCTTGATTTGTGTAAACTCTCCAAGACTGGATTTGGTAGACTATCATGGAAAAACCTTAGTGATCCAGAATTTGGAATTGCTTTGGTCCAGAACCAAAAACACTTGCCAACTGGTGGTGGATCACCCAGGTACCCCAATGATAGTCTATATTCTCTAGGCTTGAGGAGCTTTATTAAATCAGGCCTATAATGTAAAAGAACTAGTGGCCTAAAGAACATTAGGTGAAGTAGATGTCTATGATAAAAATATAGGCCATGTCCATTCAATAGAAGCCAACAATAGAAGGCAACAGGTACACTTTTAGCCCCATTACTAATTCTATTGCAAATCCCTATATAATATGAAAGCTTAAATATGCGCTGGTCAGGAAGTTGCCTGTGTTCATTGATCAGTATATAAAAATATCTACAAGTATTACACAAAATTTATATTTTGTTTTTAAAGCTTTCAAACCCGCATTAAAAAAAAAGACACATCAGTTACCAGGTTTAATCTGCTATTTTTTAATGCCTGGTGCTCTATTTATTATATAATTTATTTTTAAAGTAAATTACATTCTCAGTGATCAGGTCAATCAGGGATACAAGCCAATCAGGGATACAAGGCCAAATAAAACAAATGTAAAGTACTAGGACAGCCATTCTCAAACCAGGGTTCCTCCAGAGGTTGTTGGGGGTTCCATGAGCAATGAGCAGTTTTAGCCTCTCAGGTCAGTGTAAGTGACACCAATGATCTTATGGGCTATCTGTAAGAGTGAAATTCTTCCCACTGGCCATTAATGTAAAATATATTAATTCCCACTGACCACTACACTAACATACAGTGAGCTGTGGATAGTAATTATAAAAAACCTCTCAAGTTTTCTAAAGACCTGAAGGGTATTTTAAGGGTATCCCCCATGTTAGAAAGGTCAAGAAACACTGCTCTAGACATTGCTAGGGCTTCCTTGAGCTGTAGCTGACTCCCATCCCATCCGATGGAATACCATTTGAGAGGGCCATGAGCATGGCCCCAGTGATTTTAATTCTGTTCATTAATGTGAGGAGCATTTGCCCAATGAAATTCAGTATTCTCTCCAAAAAGTTTTTTAAGCTGGGTAGTAAAAAAATATAGGTGGGTGGCAGCCCCTGAATTGTGATCCAACTTTTTAATAACCACCCAAAAACATTTGTGTGAATATTGAAAAGTGTGCATGGACAAATGGGCCTGGGGAGAACACTGAAAACATATTAGCAGGGGTTTCTGGAAACCTGAAAGCTATTTTAGGGTTTCTCAGGAGTAATAAGGTTAAGAAAGACAGTATCAGGGTATTAGCCAGCTTTTTAAAAATAAATATTACTTAATAAAAAACAGATTATATAGTACCAATGTAGCATAAAACCAATCATATTTTCTATAAATTATTTAATCCTTTACAAATATATAAACAGACAATATATGATTTTACTATGCTTTTGGAAAGGGTCATATTTAGGAGAATCTGTCTCTTTGCCCATCAAGGACAAAATTACAGGTAGATCTCCCCCCACCCAACTGATAATAACCTCTGTTGTGCCCCTCTCCCTTTGCACTATTCTATATTATCTATCAAAGCCTTTGCAATTACTGGATTGTGGGGTTGGATGAATATTTGACCTTTTCCTGTTCCCAGGCCATTTGAAAAGCTGACCAACTATCAAAAAGGAGAAGAAGCTTATCCATAAAAATATCAAAGCTCATAACTGGTTTAAAAATAAACATAAACACTTGCACCATGCCTTCCTTTATTAGTATATAGCATGCATCTAAATCCCCACCTCCCCCAGATAGCACTGTCATTGCAATATACATCAATCAGTTTCTGCCAGGACTATAAATCAGCTTTTGATTTTAATAATCTTCCCTGAGAACCTTGGGTCCGTAATTAGTGTGTGTTTAAATCCTAGCTTATCTCTTCGAATGATTGGCCCTTTTTCAATATGAATGCATGATTGAGTTAAGTCCAATTATCCAGGTCAAATATTGGTCAAAGGAGTCAAAGGGTAAAGAAATTCGTTTTTTTTAGCTTAAAGCAGAAATATGCTTCTTTAAAGAAAAAAGGGTCCAGAAATGTGTAATTAAATGTTTACAAAATACATACTAACCCATCCCAAATGATGTCTTGAAACCTTCAGAAGTCCTCTTACCTCTGCTTGTCTCTCATGCCACTATCTCAAATCCAGGGATCTCCTTCTCTTACACCTGCAATGTACAACACCTGGCTCATTACATTCCACAGGAGCAAATGTTCTAGCTTTAAAATCCACAGCCACATCAGCCCAATAAAAAATGCTTTAACTGTGTTCATTATCAACCACTGAGTTTAGTTTTTGTATACAGCCGAGAGAGTTTCCATTGGCTCATGGAACACGTCCTACTGGGACACTGTGTTGAATGATGACGAGCCAGGCACTCTTGCTCTAAATGGAAGAGGACTGGGATCTTGTCATTTTTCTGATGCATTTCGCACACCCAATCTGCCTATTCAGGAAAATAGAAAACATAAACTTTGCAATATTTCATAGATGCTTTAAGTAGATTACGTAATATGAAGAGGGGCTGTCCTGTACAGGGTAAAGTATTACAATAAAAACATTTAATTCATAAAAATAATAGGTAGCATGTACTTTATATGCAAAACAACACATGAATTGATGTGCAGATTTCAGGGCACTTTGTCTTCTTTTATTGGCAAAAAACATCAACACAACTCAATATACATAGATTTCCCTTGGAGGGCATCAAAGTCACCATAGCATGACAGAAAAACACAAAATAGGTGTCCTCTCTCTGTGCCAGGTGCTCCAGAACCATTACAAATTTTTGTCCTAGAAATGGGATGGAGAGCCTAGCCCACCCATTCCTTCCAGGACACCACCCTGGCCCTGGATCCTAAAAATTATTAGCTGCAAATCTTCAGCAATACTATTACTCTGTTGGGTCTATCCAGGCCCTATAATCCCTTTTCCAGGAGAGGGTGAGGTAAGTGATGCCAAATACCTCCCTACAACACATTAAACTTGAAAAATGATAGGCACCATGTGCTACATACACAGAACAACACCTATATTGCCCAGAGGATTTTCAGGGATAAGTGAATCAGAAACTCTTTATAAGATATACATATTAGGATGTTAATAACAAATATAGCCTGAGAATATCAAAAAATACCTCTTTAAGTTTTATTATAGTCACATTATCAATATTTATAATTCACACAGCAGAAGTGGTATCATTTTAACCAATTGACTGGATGACAGAGAGGCTTCTTGAGCCTCTGTCAATCATTTACTACTGACCACCCCCTTCCGTATATATATAACATTATTGCATGTAAAGAAGATAATGGTAGAGCAGTGCTGGGAGGGGGACATTGTTGGCACAGGTACGTCAGATACCTGCTACCTCCATTCCCCGATGCTGTGTTTTATTCAGACAGCCGTACATCACTATTGTGGCCTAGTATTGTAGTTGTTGGCCGCAGAGGAGAATCTGTCCTTTAATGTCCCTTGTGCTTACCTGTTTGCAGTAAGGGATTCCTAGAAATACTCACATTGGTCTCCTTGCCATCTCCCACATACAGAAAGACTAACGCAGGTTTCCTACAGCCACCAAAAATATTCAAACCAGCCTTAAAAGCTTAAATGTGAATAGTTATTTATATAGCAGCCTAAGAACTTTTTGTGTTAGCATTCATTTTGCTTAGCAGATAGCTTAAGCCTTTTAATGATACAAATTATTTACATCTTTTAAGTAAGTTCAATAAATGCTGAGTACAGGAAGAGAACAATATTGTCACCACAATAGGTCCAAAAATATATTTATTAACATATGTAAGAAAAGCCAACACGTTTTGGGGCAACAACACCCCCTTCTTCGGGGCTATATGTGATTCAATAGAATAAAACAGAATTGTATTTTTTGCAACTTTTGGGTATAGCATTTACAGCTCCAAACAAGGAGGGATATTGTTGCCCATGAAATGTGTTGGTTAATCTGGGCATTTGTATCTGATTCGAATTTCTTTCAAAACTCTCATTTTAATGTAGTCCCATTAATGACAAAATTGTTTACCATGGCCTACAGTACATTACCATTCTTCTTATCCCTCGTAAAGGGAACAAAAGGAATTGAGATTAAATAGAACTAGGCTCCTTGCTGTATTCTGTTTAAAATATGCGATTTTTCTTCCAGACATAAGACACGTGCCATGAAATGCATTTCTAGAGGAACTTAAATGATTGCTTCTGCTACACATTTAAAATCTAAAGTGGATTGCTATTGACAGTTACTTGACATGTATATTGTGATGGGATGTATCAGTTATGATTTATATTGCTTTTATTCCACCTTTAGTGCTAAATTCATTTTCCTTTTTTTTTTTAAAAAAAAATGACAGTATTTATCTCACATTCCTGCAGCTCTATTTTAGTAAAAATATCATCTTGCAGCATAACAATTGATCGATTTTATGATATATTCCTCAAAAATATATATTTTTCATTCAAAGGACAATACTCTTTTTAAAGATGTTATTGCAAACGTCCCATCTCAGCTCCCTGTGGTTCTCAATACGCTTCTCATTATTTTTTTTTTATGCCATTCAACGCTAACCAACAATACATTTGGTGTTTGACGCAAAATCTGTGTTTGGAAAATGCCTTCGGCCGGTCAAACTCTGACGTTTTAACAGGGTATTTTTTGCTAAATGTGAATGTGAAATAATGCATAAACTGTATAGACTTTATATTCAGCCTCCAGCTTCCCCCCTTGGATTGCGGTGGATTTGGACGTTCCCGTAAAAGCTTACGGACATTGGATATGTTCTGTATCTGTGGCATCTTCAGACCAATTAAATGCTTTATATTTGAAAATTCCATTGTGAAAAGACTCGCTATAGAGAAAGTCAATAGGTGATCATTGCAAATGGAGGGGGGATTTTGTTTTATCGTTTTGCTGTATTGCTGCAATCCAGCGCCCAGGCTTATGAAGCTATGTAGTCCTAAATACAGTACAATTGTAAATCTCTCTTGTGCTCCATGAGCTGTCATGTAGATGTATTGTATTTAAGAATGACCTGCCATGGTTATCTCTGAACGCTGTACATGTTTTCACCTGTTAAACAAAAGCAGTATTTTCACAAATAAATGTGCTGTTTCATTATGTGGACTGAAGAATTGTGATCATGGAATAATATTGAAAATTGGTTTGGGTCAACACCATTAGGGGGGTTTCCATGTTTAATTACCAACATCTGTATGCAAACAATTATCTTCTGCATTGTGTGTATTGATATGCATCTGACAAGGCCACGTAAAATCCATTACTAACAGTAAACTCTTCTTCGTTTCTTTTTTTCCTGTTGGTGAATGGTTACATCCTCTAACTTCCTATGTTGAAAACCCTTGAAATCAGCAATTTGCTGCCTTCCTTAGTTCAGCTTTTAGGTTGATTTTCTTATATGGACGCTGGCCTCGTTCAGGATTAATAGTTGGTGATATTACAAGACACAAAACTGTAGGGAAGGATTTAGACGGAGAACATTTGGCTTGGTGGCCAAATCCAGGGCTTCCTGAAAGTATAAGTGGACCCAAGGCAAAAGCTAGTTAATGGACCCTTGCTATAGTTGTAAAACAATGATAAAGATATGGAGCAAAAACTGGGAAAAGGAACTCAAGGAGTGGCAAAATCTTTATTTTTCTGAATTATGGCTACCAAAAGGAAAAGTTAGAGCTTGTTCAGCACCTACGTTGACTTTTAAGTTGACCATCATGGCCTAAGTGTAACTTAGCAAATGCATTGCAATATAATGTTGGTTAAGTGGGTGGCACTTTTGCCTTGTCATACTAGGCTACCAAATGGGAATCTAGGCGAGGAGTTTGTATGTCCTCACCTACTTTGCATTGGTTTTCTCTGAGTACTTTATTTCTACATCCCAAAAATATTCTGGTAGGTTGTTTGGCTTCCCATTGAAAATTGGACATTTGGCTTTGACATTGAGAGGGACCTTAAATTGTGAGCAATGAGGGACAGTTAGTGACATGGCTATGGATTCTGTAAACCCTTGCAGATAGTTGCCCTATATAAATACATATTTTATTAATACAAAGGCATTTCAGCTAGGTAAGTATATTGTGACCTGATACCTTCCAAGAGTTGATATCCCAAGGTTATTGTGACTTTATAGAGCACAGTTTCAAAAACCATTGGTTTATATTCCCCAATGTGGACATCTAATGAATGTCTACAGCCAGAGCTTTTGTGTTGTTTTGAATAGAGAAAGAAAGAGGTCACCAGAACAAGAGTTACCACTGGAGGATATACCCATTATTCCTTTGCTTGTGGCAACTCCAAATTTTGGGTTTTCCAACATCGAACTCAGGACACATGGGTCAATGATGTTTAGGAAACTTGTAAAGGGTTGTCCTATCGGTAGGACATCCAGCATTTTTCATCCCTTCCCCCAGCCTGACTGTCCTTGGGCCACCCCTTTCAATTACTGGACTTTAGTTCTTTCAGTCTTGGAGGCTCAGCATTACATGAAGATCTTACCTTGGGTGGTCTGCATGCAAATACCTTATTGATAGGAATGCCCATTGCATAAAAAACCACAAAGACACAAAGGTGTGAAATAAAAGGCTTTATTTTATTAGTTTGGTAACATATTGATGGGGAGGGGGTCAAAGAGGCAAATTTGTGTTCATTTTGGATGGAAGACCCACTTGTCTATTTTCCCCCTATCTGTATCTCATCAGGGAGATTTGTCTTCTCTTCCTATCCTTTAGACTCAACAAAAAGCAAGAGAATACCTTTTCAATATGAAAGAAACACAATAAAACACAGAAGCCCTGCCTCAGGCTGGGACTTTCCAGAAGACCCAGGGTATCAAAAAGCCTCCCTGGGCTTGAATACTCTTTGTTGAGCTACTGACTATCAGTTCCCCCATTGAAAAGCTTTACCAAATTTCCTTGCATAGAACTATTTAAATGGCAAGGCCTGCTGAAATCTTAAAGCTGCTGCTGGAGTTTTTCTGCAACTTTGCAAGGACATATTTTGCCAAACAAGTGAGAATATCACATAAATTATATATGTGGACTCAGCTGTGGCATGCTTAGAGATGCCCAGGGGAAAACTAGATCGGACATATCCACTGACTCACTATTACATTATAAATAGCAAAACAAATCGGACCTATAAAAGTACATGCATGCTCATCAATAAGCACATGATTGATTTACGTATGCATGTACATGTGCATGTAGCTATGTATGGGCATGTGTGACAATTTAATTTGCTTCCTGAATAGCTAAATATATGTATTGTGATTTCTGCAGTTTAGTCATTAAACTGATGGAAAATATCTGACAGCAGAAATCAGGTGGGTGCAAAGATCCCGAGAGAGGTGGATTCATACATTCTGTCACAATATACTGTCAAGTAACAATCCTAGTAATCTGCGTGTCACAGTGTGATATGCCGAGAAACATCAGATCCTTAATACAGACTGACAAGGCATTTAACGCATTTATGCAGCATTCAATACTTAAAGAGGACCTGTCACCACGGCAAGTAAACTTTTATTTTCAGAATGAAAAGATTGATGCTTGTGAATGTTTTTAAGCATGTTCCACTAAAGAGGACACACAGTGTTGCCATCGACCTTCAGATCTTTGACATTTACGTACATCTTCACTATCATCTGCACAGAAACAAGGAATGGGTCGTGTAATCTGTCATTTTATGCCACTTGGTGATAGGTCAGCCTTAATGTGGGATAGGAATGAGAATATTTCTAATCTAGAACTTAAAAATCACTAAACTAAACTGTTTATAATTGCAAGGTATGAAAGAAATTGAGGAATTTATTTTTATTTCTGCCAAAATATTTTTTTAATATTTGAATATTTTTACCATTTTGCAAATTTAACTTACCACCAAATTAATTGTAAAAGCCTCTAAACTTAATTTAGAAGCTTGGCAATAAACCTAAAAAAAAATCAATTTCACTTTGCATGCTTTTTTACTTCTCATGTGTTTCCATTCATCTCTCTGGCACCTGCCCACCCCAGGTACATTAGGTGAAAATGCTATGTTCCGGGAATGTGCCAGTAACTCAAAAATTTGCAAATTGGCTTTTATAATGATTCCTCAGATAGGTTTTACCTTTTAATTTATATTTTTTTTACTTGTGACCCATAAACACCCCTTACTCCAGCATTTTAGGTGACAACATGATGTTCAGCAGCTTTGCAAATAAGTTGTGAAGGCAGCAAGGTAAATACAGTAAATAAGGTGAAATTATTATTCAAAAGTTAGCCTATTACTGAAGCTTGGCTATGTTCTGCCTGGCAGTTGTAGTTGCGGAATGGCCCACTGGTAATAAATAGGGGAGATCCTTGTATTTTACTTGAAATGTTGGCATGTGGTCTTAAAAATACTTTTTGTGATTAAACTTAAAATTAAAAAATTAAAGTTTTAGTTTACTTGGAACATGTTCCTATAGCCACCCCATTGCCCAGCCATTTTTAAGATGAGATCATGTACAGAGGTTTAACTTTAACTTTAGGTTGGCAAGTTAAATTCACAAAATAGCGATAATTAGCCTTATTTTTGTGACAAAATTCATTTTGCAAAAAATTGGTTGCCTGTTTCTCCTATGTTTGGATTAATGACCACTTTACAAGTTAGGGCTTTTTACAATTTCCACTAAAGCAGAGCTTTCATCACATTTTTTAGTTTATATAAAAGAGTAGATAATCCTTTTATATGTAACTTTATTTTGGTGGAGTGGGCAAGGGAGAAAATACCCAAAGTGTGACTGAACCCAATATGCAGCCAAATTAACTATTATTGTACTGGCTTAACAGTAGTTTAAGAATCCATTTAGCTGCTGGCGCCCAAGCATATGGGTTCATGTGGGTTTCTGGCAAAGTGGAACATAGAGCCAGCACATCAGTGACTCTCCCTAAATACAGAATATGTTCATTGACAAAGTCTGCATGGGGCACAGGTAAGGCGGGTTATATGATGCTGGCCCTCAGAATGAGGCCATCTAGTTGCTGAAATCTCTAAATTTAAGTTGAATATTGCAGCAAAAACTAATTTTTATCTCCTATTGGGCTAAACATTTTGATTTTCTTAGTTTTCATTGGAGTTTTGACTTTGGAAGGATTTTCTGCTTGCTTACAATACAAAAGAGTCAGGCTCACATTTCCCACAGCTGAAGAGTTCAGTGAATGATGGTAAATTTTATTTTAGTAAGTTAATTGACTGCTTGTTAGCAATTCTTTGATGTTGGCAATAAAGCAACAGATTTTCATTAAAGAGGAACTAATGTTCTGCATTAGAATATTGCAAGCAGGCAGCATACTTACCTGTCTGTTCGCAATCTTCTTTTCTAAATTCACTGTTACGCATGCAGAACTTGGTGATGGATGTCGGGATATGCCAAGAATGTGCAGGCGTTCAGTCATCCTGGTCTGGTCAACCATGATGGTCAAAGATTCAACACCCTAAAAAGAACCAGAGGAAGATAGTGGTGCCCATGCCAAGGGGAGCATAGTTGAGTGAAAACAAAAAACTGCAATCAAATGGGTATTTTTTTTGGTAGAGTTATGGAATGGAACATCGTCTGTCCCTTCTGCAATAAAAGGCAGGCCTGGTTGCAATTTTTTAGTTGCACTTAAAAATATTTTTACACCGCAGTGTGGTGACCACTTAGGCTAAGAAGAGCAGAATGCCAGTAGCTAAAATTGGTTCAGAGATCAAGTGTGGTTTATTAGCTCCAAGGTTATTAATAGAGTTCATAGAAGCTGCAAATGACAAACCTGCATATATAAAAATCAAAGGGAAATTAAACCATAGCTAATTAGTGTTGGTTAGGAGCATAAAAAATAAGTATAAGGAAGTAGGTTTCCAGGTCTTGTGTAGGACAAAGCCTAAAGATTCAAAAAAGGGGAGAAGTCTTCCAGCCATGGATAGAAAAAGATTCACCTTCTATGGCCTCAAAAGGGAGTCAAGCCCTACTCATTCCACCAAAACTGGACATTTTTTTTATAATAAGCAATGTTCTATAAAATATACCCAAAGTAGTTTTAGCTATACTATGCATGGGCTGAAAGTGACAACCTCCTTATATTGTCCTAACAGGGGAGGACCATAAGGAGCTTGATAAGATGAGAATTAGAAAACCCTCTGAGTCTCGGAGAATGGAACACATGAAATGTCCTCCAAGAAACGCTAGAAGAACCGATGGCCCTTCAACAACAAACATGGAGACACACTGATAACAAGACATGGAAGGAAAACCAAAGCACAAGCTATTTTTTTCTTTTGTCTTAGCACTTAATTTTTGTGTTGCTTAGAAAACTATTTTATAAATTTTTTACGTTTGATAAGTATTTTTTTAGTCTTAGTAGGTGCTCCGCAACGCTTTGCTTTGATAACATTGATTTCTATTTTTTAAACCAAAAAAAGCACACTGGTGTCCCGTCGTTCTAATAATTATGAACCTCAATGAAAGCCATGTCTAAGCCGAGTTTGCTAATCGCAGAATATTAATCTGACCCAGCACTTAAATAGGAAACATATCAGATAATGCACTTTGGAAGCTCGTAAAATCAAAGCACTTTATTTTCTCATATTGTAATAATCATGGTGGGCATGCAGGGCCCATTCACTGCTCAGATTTTTTATGTTTTATATACTTTTTTTAAACCATAAATACATAATAAGCTATTGGTATTCAAAGTGCTCTGAAAGGGCAGTAAGTTTACTTAAAGCTGTACCTCAGGCAGATATAATGATCTATGTGAATGCAGCTTTGTGTTTATTTGTGTATCATGAAATGTATTGTGTAGTCAGTGCAAGCTGTATAGATACTTTATTGTGATTTGGTACCTGTTTCTTGTAAACTTCAATACAGCTGAGCTCACGATGAGCCTGATTAATAAAACTCACATAGACTGGAAAAGATAGGCTACCATGGAAGAAACTAGATGAAATAGCAAACCTGGAATGGATCTGGTCCAGGAGTGAAAACATTTGCCAATGAATAGTAAATGATTTTTAGGTAATCTATTCTAGGTTTGTTGGATCACCCACAATGAGAGAGAATTAGAACAAGGAACCAACCAGTTATGCTGCATTTCGTATAAGCTAACAATGGGCCTGCTGGTAGCTATTGCTGAAAGCAATAGGGAGATGAGCTAATCAGAGTGTTGCTTCTTCCTTTACTGTCCATTCACAGGCAGGAGGAGGGACAAGACCTGCAATTTTAAATATTAGCAAACAGCAACAGATTAAAATCAAGTCTCTTATCCTTCCACAAAGTTAATCAACAAAAAACACAAATTTTAACAAGATAATTTTTCTTTTACAAAAAACAGTGACACTTCCTAAACATTACTCAATACTTTTTATAGAGATGTAAAGTTGTCTCAAACATTACGCGTTTCACGGACATGTCTAAATTTGTATAGCAGCCCCATCTCCATACCAAGTAATAGGATGCATACACATGTGCAGTATTTGTCATTGGAAAGAATCTTTCACAACCTTTTCCAATGACAAAAGACTGCAGGATGCACGCTGTTCTGCTCTATGGAGAGGGGAGAATGACGGAGCAACACCCCACTGCGCTCTATCCCCTTTACTTTCATTACAATCATTCCTCATCTGTTGATCCGCTGTACACACGCCAGATTCTTGTCCAATATCAGCCCTGAGGTGATTATCGGACGAGAATATTCTGACGTGTGTATGTAGCCTTCTTTAAACTGGAACTTTTATCACTTGGTATGGAGATGGAGCTCCAATGATAATTTGGGAATCCATTAGAAGATTGCGGCTTGTTCCTCTCTCTGCTTCCTCACGTGTATCCTATGCTATCATATCTGTGAGAGGAAACACACATGAATGCTTTTAGATCTTCAGAGATAAATAGTTAATGTTAATGATTATATTA
This sequence comes from Pyxicephalus adspersus, assembly GCF_032062135.1. NCBI lineage: Eukaryota > Metazoa > Chordata > Amphibia > Anura > Pyxicephalidae > Pyxicephalus > Pyxicephalus adspersus. The sequence continues at coordinate 153,558,163 of NC_092859.1, forward strand.
TTTGGCTCCAACTACTCCTGAGGAAGTGGACCTAATGTCTGTGAAATGCGTAAGTTGAGACAACTTTACATTTGTATAAAATGAATTAAGTAATGTTTGAAATCATTTCATTTCAATTCAAAATCATTTTTATTGAAAAATGAATTTGGTGTTGAAATTTGATTTGTTTTTTTTTTTTATTGTTGCCTAACCTAGTTCAATTGTTTGATGTTAATTCCATCTGTGTATTTAGCAGTTTGCCTGGGGTTCAGCTTTAACGCTTTATCGCTGAAGACAAATGAGAGCTATTTAAAGCAGGCATTTCTAAAATGTAATGTAATGTAACAAGTATCTGAATGTTTATTCCTAGTTGCACTATAATGTGAGTGGTCAGAAAATAATGTATCTTATGGCACAGAGCCTAGTAATAAGCTGTATCAGAACTGATGTCCTCCACCTCCTTTGGTGCATTTCATATCTATGTGTTTTATTGTTGTGCCTTTTTATTTGAAGCAATCCTGTCTGCTGTAACAGTGGTGCTGTTTTCAGAAGATGCATCTTTTAGAGAAATGAAATAATACATTTAAAACATATCACAAATGCACAGCAAAGCAACATGCAGGACTTTAAAAAAATATATACAATGGTGCAAATAGATTGCAGTAAATGCCTTATTGATGCTAAATAATGATTTGCCTTGTTTATGCATTGTAAAATGCATAACAGCCTGGCCAATGAGCATTGAAGCATCTTGGAGTAAAATGGAGCATTGAGGACTGAAGTTATGGTTGCTTCAATATAACTGCACAATGGTCCCATTTACCTTTATAGTGCCAAGCTGTGGAAAGAGCTCAGTTTCTTTCTAAAATGTTCATATTTTTGTGCCTGTAGCTCCCCATAGCATAATATATTTTTTTTAAATAAGTGCATAGCGCAATTGTTTTTGGACAGAGTGGGTAAAGATTAAACCAGTGATCTGATTTTAATATGTGTACATTCTGGGAATAATCACTTTCTGCATTTGACAGTTGACTATTGTCACCTATATAGAAAATAATAGAAAACCTAAATTTTCAGAGTTGTCACAAGAACTAGGTGGTAAAGGAAGATTTTCCAATGAGGGTATCAATTTGGGTGGCAACAAAGTGAGGAGAGATTTCTCTCCGGATGGGAAGCAAAGGCTAACCCCTCCAAAGGGATACACACAGCAAAACCAAATGTAATTCTTCTATACTCAAAAAAAAAAACTTTTTCAGAGCTCTGATTTGGATTTTTTCACTGTACAAAGGAAAGGAATCTATTTTTTAGGTTATCCTGAAATTGTTGCTACATATTTTCATAATTCGATAGAAATAGGAGCATTGCCTTATTGTACATCGATCCATGTCAGGAGCTTATTTATCACAAAAGGAAATTGGTCTTTTGTAGTAAATTAGGAAAGTAAAATGATTAGGTTAGCTATTCAAGTGGTGAAAGAGACATGGTGCACTGTATACCTCTTGTGTTTTCTCAAAACATCTAAATGGGTAGGAGATGTATATTGTGGATCCTTGTAGGCAGGACTAGAAAACATTTTACAAATGTATATTGTTATATTTCTATGAGAAAGTGATGAAAGACAAAAGCAAAGGCTCTTTTGTCAGATGTTACTGGCAATTGAAAGTTATTGTGTACCTTTGGTATCCCTTGGGCCTCATTGGTCCTGGTGGGCATAACTTCATTTTGTTTACACACTTTAAGGTGTTTCTTCACCTTAATAATAAATGGAAGATGCACTCCAATTGGCAAGGGGAGACCACAGATGTCAACCATGGAAATCTTTGCTAAGTATAGGGTAAGTGAAACATTGTTACTCACTTCCAGTAACTCTCTAGTCAAGGTTATAAAAGCGGACCTATCACCACAATTTTTACTTTATGTAAAAGGGGAGATAACCCCCCTATATAAAGCAATAACGTGTTTTTTTATTAAAAAAAGGAGACCCTACTCCTTCTGTCCTTACTGCCATGACTGAATGTTAGCCCAGAGCCACTTAGTATCTCAAAAAGCTTCGGGCTGCACCTTCTAAACATGCCTGTTCTTGAGCATGTGCGGAAGGGGCTTTTCCCAAAATGAAAAAAAGTGCTAGTCTAACATATGTGCAGTGAGGTTTAGCACAGTCTATTTGCCACATGGACTCCTCTATGTGGTCATTGGGCTGCCTATAATGAGATGGAAGCCCAACAACTAACTGATATGGTAGGCTGACAACTCTGCTATTAATGAGAGGCCATTGTTTAATGTTGGCCTACAACAGACAGTGCTGTTACTGGTGGGATCTCCAAGTTGGAAACATTATAAAAAAAAAAAGCAGTTAGTTTATGAAAACTTTACACAATGAGGCATGATACCAAACTTACAAAAAATGCATTTGGAATTTTTTGACTTTAAAAATGCAACATACCAGCTATACCAGCTCTACTAGACCCCGGTGCTTCTGGAATCCATTGTTTTTCCTAAACCTATGGGAGAAAAAAAACTTTTCTTAAAATAAAGGCCTGGCTGTATATCTGAACGTCTGATTTGAATGCTTAGGTGACAAACTTGGAACAGGTATGCAGAAACGCAGGATGAGAACACGTAATCTGTGCATTAATTTTAAGTGAGAGATTTAGAAAGCATGATGGTCAGATGAACACCAATGCCACCACAAAACTAGCATTTTGTTAAGAAGATCAATATGGCAGCCACCATGTTTTTTCTCATATAGCACATAAGCATTGAGTATTTCTGTGCGTATATATCATTCTCTTGCCAGGTTTGGTTAAAGATCCCTACAGACGCTGAATTGATCATGATCTCCCTAGGGTAAAAATCTAGCATGAGTTCTCCAAAGATGTCATGTACTAATCCACCATGCCACATCGCCAAACAACAAACCAACAGTGCCTCCTCTTCTCTGCTTGGCAGTGGCCACAAATCCTGTATGTACAAAGTTTGTTCCATGCTGTTGCCACGCAAAACTTTTATTACCAAATGACAAATAAGAGTGTCTGTACCAGGATATAAACCTAATCAATGAAATGGATGCATTCTTACAACACTGCTCATTTAGTTTAGAACAGCTTGAAGAAAATATTGCTTTAAGGTTTTCCATATCATTCAGCACACAATATAATAATATTAAAAAAAGATTAATGAATGTTTAACAGAAATAAAGAATGCACAGAAATTCTCAAATCCTCACATTCACAGATGCACACAAAACTGATCTTGAAAAGCAGGAAGTCTTCACATACGATGAAATGGGATCTACCTCTATGAAATTACTAAACTCTGATGGTTTACAGAGAGCCTAGTCTGTTTAAAGGTACTTATCCATTGTTTGTACAGTTGTGTGGTGAAAATTATGGAAAGTAAATGTTACTTCTTTATACAACTTGTTTAGTCTTGTGTTTCTATTAAAACGGGAGAATAATCCAAGGCATTTAAAATGTGTACAACATAAGAGGATTGGGAAGAATATAAAAAGACTAGACACAAGAATGAAGTGCTCTAAGGCTTTTAAAAGATGTTTGTGCCAGCTGGGAATTTGAAAAAAAAATATGGAGTGGTAATTCTAAAGTCATAAGTGAGGATTTATTAAGAATGTGAGGCGTGATTGAAAGGAAACGTTATATCGTTTTATTCAAGCAAGAACATTGACTAGGGAAGCCAAGTCTCAACTGTGTAAGAAGCAAAATGAGGCATCAAATTCGAAACACACAGGGCAGTGTTTCTTGACTCTTTCACATGGAGTAACCCCTTCTATAATTACTATGTTCACAACTCTCAGAACATTAGCTTGGTGGTCAGTAGGAAGAATAACTCATATTTCTGTGCATTGCATAAGGAACCCCCAGCAACCTCTGGAGGAACCCGGGAGTTCCACAGAACCTTGGTCGAGAAACACTTACATAGGGAAACACAGGGCAATGCAACTTTGACAACATGGCATCAGCGTTAAAATTTAGGATAAGCAAAGCTGAAGCATCCATGAAGACTGACCAATTGTAGTGTCGCTCAAACAAGTTCAGATTTGTTCAGTTCAAGCAAAATTTGGCCAAATGGAGACCAATGTTTGGGTTTGGTTTACCTTGTCATCATGGTGGGCAAGAAAAGCAACATTTATTTCCCCCTAAAATGATCATGACCCTCTCTATCCTTGTAATGCTGACTCTCCATGTTTAATAAGCGGAATAAATGAAATAGGCAGACCAAAAGGCTAAACAAGAAGGGCTATGTGATGTTGGATGCCCATCAGCCAGGAAATGAGTTGGGAATTATCTGGCTGGCTTAGGCTCCAATATACATTGTGGGAAGCTGGTTGAGTGCAACAAATTTGTAAAAAAGCTATTTCTGTACAGGAGAACAGCCTGTAGAACTGTACAAACTAGAAGGTAAGGTGGAAGTTCGACACATTTTTACCAAAATCTCAAATTCATTAAAGAATCAACCACATAAAATGCACAATTGACAAATAAACTCAACATTGGAGTGGAGGCATTTTGATTAATCAGATTTACTTAAAACAATGTTAGCGTGTGAATATGCCAAGTTGAGACTTTTAGTAAACTGAGGTATATGATTTGGTTCAATGTTGGGTCACAAGCACATAATACAAGCACATAATGGGGTATATTAAATAGACAAGCATGCAAAGTGACCAAGGTTCTGCAAGAATGAAAATTTTAAGTCTGACAAAAGAGGAATGTATATTGGCTTGAACATGACACTTGCATGGTACAAAATGTTTATGTAGCAGTAGAAATGTCTCATGTAGCTTAGAGCTTTTACTTGAAATATCAGTGTCTGGACCCAATGGACAGAGCCAGCCATGCGGAACATCCATGTGTGCCTTCTGCTATCTACTCCTCCACATGAGATCCATCCTTTTCCAGCCTCATTGGTGATGACCTTTTATCCCCCACTTATCACTGTGATTATGTGCACAATATAAGTGTTTTAAGGACAGCCATTCCATATTTAGCAATGCATTGTTGCTAAAAGCTACAATAATGTCAGTTAAACACTCCAAGAAAAGGAATGGAATGCTAAATAATTGGAACTAACATGAATGACAAGGTCATTGACTAGGATATAGAACCTCAGAGAGACAATCACAGCCCTTCTTAATGCCCTCCTGAGAGTTTCTGCTAAAAAAGCTATGATGAAAGGGTAGAGGCAGGGTGTCCCAAGAAATCACTGGTCTCTATAGCCTGCCAGCACCCCCATCCTCAAGAAAGGAAAATCCTAACTATTTCAAAAGGTGTCATTGCATGATTTAAAGACCTGCTTAGTACTGGGTATTATCACAGCAAAGACGTCTTTGCATACAAAGACCTCACTAGTGCAGCCACCAACCACCATGTATTCATGGCTGGCACCAATAAAGATCTCAATTCAATAATATACAGAGGGGTTTGCTGCCTATAAACCTGCAAATAAATCCTAAAATCCTAGTTACTCAACAAAAGGAGAGACGTTTTAAAAAGATGTATAAAAAGATGAATATGTTCAGTTTGCAACCGTACAACTGTGTAACCCAAAAGATAAGGATGAGTTTGACTCATTTTTACTCAATTTACCATCTCAAACTCATTGAAGAATCAGCCACAAAATATGAACAAAACACAACTAAAATCAACATTGGAGATGTGGCACTTTCATAAATCAGTTTTCATCGAATTAAACAACGTTAATAAAATCCTAAAAAAAAAGATGACATGTTCAGTACACAGGTTAATAACATGGTACAGTTCATAACCAATAGAACAAATAATAAATATTATAATTATTATTATTATTTATAATATTAATAATAATAATAATAATTAATACATTATAATATTATTAAAATCAATTATTTCAGAGACTGATACAAATGACCATAGGAGAATTCAATATTTTGATATCATGGCCATACAGATATTTAATATCATGGGCATACATATATTTTGATATCATGGGCATACATATAATACTAAGGCTACACCTTAATTGAACTTGGCATCCTACCAGCAGTCCTTATCTTCCTGAAAAGCTTTTTGAAAGGAAGCTGATCTTCCTACCACATGCTCTTGGAATACTGCAGAGCAAACCCAGCTTTAGAAACCTCAATGCAAATTGCATGGGACATCTTTAATTCTTTTATTTCAGCAATTAATTAAACCCTACTCAGTAACAAAAGTTTTCTTACCACATGTATGCTTTCATATAGGCAAGAATACAGACAATCATCTCTTGTTGACTGTAATTTTCCTTTCCTGGTGCCTACTCATGGAAGCAGATTCCGTAAGTGGTGTATTGAACTATTCGTAAAGAGGAGACTTGTTCTTAGTAAAGATTTATTTATTTATATAATAATGATACAGTGGGTAAGCTAGAGTCATAGCAATCAAGTATATAGAGTCAAGTATAAAAATACTTTCCAATATGAATTCCAACATCCTACATAGGAGTTTAGGTTAAAGTATTTGCCTCCATTAATATTGATAACTACACCACACTACATGGATAATATACAACTAGACCAAAAAAAAGACAGTGTAGGAAAATGTTGCCGGATAGTTGTTCATTCTGGATGACTTGTGGAGTGGGTGAACTTGTTAGTAGCCGCACAACACAAGATGTAAGAGTGACAATCATGGTGATCGGCTTCCTTGTCCATGCCGGGGTCTCCAAACAGATCATCAGAGATCAGACAGTAGATCCTTAAAGGTTTGATGTTGCAACAGAGACAATCAAATTCTTAGCAGTTAAAGCCCAGAAATTCTGAATAAAACAAGGAAATACATCAATCTTTATAGGAATACAGAATCATTCCCCTAAGGGAAGGTCGATGGTATCATCAAGCCAAGGGGGTCAATAGTTATTTCTCCATATAAGTAAAATAGTCCACAAACAGTTAATGGGGTGGTAGTGTCCCATGAATGGCTTTTGACACCGAAAGGATGTAAGGCTTTGTCTTCTCTTTATGTCAGCAGTACATTGCTATCTATTTGTTCCATGAGCAGGGGTTTGCCACAAATACCTCTTCTTTATCACATTGTCTGTAGAGATTTGTACAACATATAGGCAATATGGATTGGATATAGGCAATAGGTCACCTTGTATAAGTGAGTTGACAGCACATCAAGTTTTTGTTCACTGTAAAGCAAACATCAGCAGTATATGTTTTTCATATAAGCAACATATATTTTATAGCTCATATAAAATAGCTATATTATAATATTTTATAGCTCATATAACCTCTATATTTTTATCTCATCCACAAAATAATAATTAAAGAGGTTTTTACCATATGTATGCTGTTATGTAGACAGGAATACAGATAACTGTTTCACATAGTACGGTAATTGTATTTTTTATTTTCTGGTGGCTACTGATGGCAGTAATCTCCCTAGTTGAATTTTTGAGCAGTTCCGAAGGATGAGGCGCCTTTTGACTAAACATTTACTATATTAATGGCACAATTGGTTGATTCTCATGCCAACTCAATGTATCATGCCATGTAGATGCCATAAATGGAGCATTATAAAGAAAGCTTTTTCCAACCCATATTTTGAAAAGTACATAGAAGCTTATCTCAAAGTATTTGCCATTAGTTCAATATTGGTACCTGCACTTCTATTACATATTGGATAACAGACAACTAGGCCAAAAAAAGACCAAATTGATTGATAGGAAAAGTGGTGAGTCCGGACAGCTGCTTATTCTGAAAGAATCATGAAATGGACAAAAGTATTGGTGGAGGGCAGACAACAAGATGTGGAGTGACAATTATAGTGATATAAACCAATTTAATTGCCTTTTTTAAAACTGTGGGGTTACCATAACTAGAGGGGTGACCAACATGGAAATGGAGGTCCTGATTCCTCTATATAGTTAGAATTGTGGGGTCACCATCAATAGAGAGGTCACCAACAGGAAGAAGGAGGTCCTGATTCCCCCATATAGGTAGAATTGTGGGGTGCATCACTAGTCACCAACAGGAGAAAGGAGGTTTTAAATCCCTCATATAGATACACTTTGGGTGTACCACTAAAGGGGACAACAGCTTGAGAAAAGAGATCCTGATTCCCCTATATGAATACAATTGTGGGATGTCTTACTAGAGATATCACAGGCTTGAAGGTCCTGAAGGTCCTAATTTCTCAAAGAAGATTCTTATGGTCTTTAAGATTTCTGTCTTGCAATGAAAGAATTGTATTTTTTCACTAGTTGACATTTGCCTGGTAATTGCCTTTGCCCTTGCCTGAGCCATACCCAGTGTGCTATTACTTGCAGATATTATTTATCTGCTAATTCTGCACTTCCACACATGTCCCAAACATGTCCAGGACACCATTTGGGCCTGTAGCCAAGAATTTAAGATCCAGCATTCAAAACCAAAGAGCATTTAAACCAGTAATGTTGGCTACATAGTAGAGCAAATGAAGACTATGAGAAGGGGTTCTTAGCCATGGATTATCACAGTTCTGTCCCAAAAGTAACTCCCAAAGGTAATACACATACAAACGGGTAAGCTGCACTATAGTATATATGTGTTCTACTGCTTAGATAAGCCAACAAAGATCACAAGGGGCTTCCCTCCAGCAGTTTTGGTGCCAATACCAAGTTTAGGGGCTTTAAAATTAGCCTACAAAACCTGCAATGGTAATCCTTATAAACCAAAAAAATCAGCCTAATGTTAGCAATTGTAGCAAAAACTCTTTCCATGAAACTTGCCTGCCCATCCCTGGCAATGCAAATCAGTTTACTTTCAGTTTGTGTGATTCATCATGAGGGACATGTTTCAGCATCAAATTATTAGACTTTTTCACATAAAAGAGAGACATATATCAGATTCTTGAAGACAAATAAGTCCCCTGTGTCTGTAACACAGCAGATATCAGAAACACCAAAACCCTTAAGAGTTAATTATTTACCTGATGACAGCTACACAAATGCAGGGGGCCGTTTGATTGCCTTTCCTGGTAAGTTTCCTATGTCTGAAGACTCACCATGTTTAGTCCTGATCATGAATGTTTAATTAATTGATTTCCTTTTTTAAGAACCTTGAAATACCTATTTTGTGCATCTCTGGGAAGAAGCTTTAGTCTTGACATTGTGTTTCCCCAACGATTTGCATGTCTTTTCTTTTTCAGGTTAACATGTAAAATAATAATGTGCAGGGATCCACTGTCCTGGTGTAATGAATGCTCATTAATTTTAAGGAACTGGTTTATTATTTCATAATTCAGGAATTTGTGTATTCTTGAATACCTCTTATGGAACAGAATCAGCTTTATATTTGCTTTTTGGGTCTGTAGTTCAAAGTTCAGCGATAATTGCAATTGCCCACGTAGGAGTTACATCATCCAATGGTCCAAGAGGATTGCCGTAGACCTGGAGTAGGTTCGCTGTGGAGTTGGTGCTGAGGATAGCAGCTTCCTTGGACATGATGGTGACACGTTTCTGTACTTGTAATAGCTGCAAACTGGTAAGTCTGTGCCATATTGAGTAATTATATTGTGCACACTTGCTGATAATGGCATAAGCCTAAAATCCACATTGAGTTGTAATAACAAAATTTTAATACCTTATTAAAAAAAAAAAAACAGAAATCCAGGGATTTTTGGTAATATTGTTTTTCACAAATTCTTTTAAAGAAAAAAAAAATCCTTCTATGATTTGTCTTATTTCAAGTGACACAAAAATCTTGATGTTTTATGCATTTTCCTGCTATACAACACTGAAAAAAGGAACATATAAAATGAATAAAATAATAGCTAGGGAATTAGGGGGAGAAAGGAGGTTATTAGGGCTGATGAGGATCAACTAATGGTAATAAGTGATTAAATAGGAATATGAATGCGTGTATTCACCAGTCAGAGCTGAAATGGGTTCCATCAGACCTTTTTTTCTCTCAGTACTCGGTGGCTTCCAGGACCGATAATACATGAGCAAAGAATGAAGACGGGAGGGAGAGGCTTGACAGACAACCAAGGAACTCCCAAGACATACAGAGGGTGAGCAAAGGACAAGGAACTGAGAAGGTATCATAGGCTGTAAGGTGAGTCGGAACACAAGGCAACGACAGCATATGAGCATATATCCAAGCATATGAGTGGAGGGAATTTGTAGTCAGAGGTCAAGCACAGAAGATCATTCAGCCAGACAGATAATCCAAAGGAGTCAGAGGGCTGGTGGTTGGAAGAAAACATGCTACCCATCTAGACCAAAAACAGAAATGGTCAAATAAAATTGAGCTAGAAATAGAAAATATGAATAAATGGACTCCCTAGCAGCAAACACTATGCTGTGTAGGTAAGGTGGCCATGTTCAAGTGCAGCTTTAAGCAGGGATCTGACCAATCACGGGTCAAGATAAAAATCGGGTGGAGTCAAACAGCTTATAGAAGTGTTTCTCAACCAGGGTTCCTCCAGGGGTTGCTAGGGGTTCTTTGAGCAATGATCAATTTGTGCCTCTCGGGTCAGTCTAATTGACACAAATGAACTATATGGCTATCTGTAAGGGTAACATTGTTCCCAATGGCCATCAATGTAAGCAGAATTCTTCCTACTGACCACTACACTAATATACTGTGAGCTGTGGATATAGTAATTATAGAAGGGGTTCGCTGAAGCCCTGAAAGTTATTTAAAGGGTTCCCTCATGTTAAAAAAAGGGGAAGCACTGCTATAGAGTTATACAGCTGCTATACAGCTCTGAGTCTGCTGAGACTACTTACATCACAATCAATGGATGTCTACACAAGAAAGTCCTTGTTCAATGAGAGTTCAATGCCTTTGCAAACTTATGGGAAGATTTTAGTTGAAATAAATGGTCCAGCAACCTTTCTTTCCCCCTGACTCTATTTTGTTTTTCTGCATTGTAAATTGTAAAGGACAAACCGCATTAACCGTCAGTGGCCAATGACATGACAAACACTTCTGTCATGGGTGAGACATATTAGGCATCAACTGAACAGTTAATTCTTGAAAGTCATGTGTTGAAATGGGTTAATGTAAGGATCTGTTGACCAAGGAAGGTGAACCAGTCATGGGAGCCAAAAGCTTATTGGTTCCTGGAGAGCTGTCCCCCTTGGGTTGATTCCACAAAACTACTCTAGCAAAATTGCTAAAAATCTGTTCCATATTGACAAAAATTGTTGCATATTGTTGCAGCTTGCTATGTAAGAGGCTGCTTACCTAGACCAGTCCATAGTTCCAATGCTGATCCCTATTCACCACACCAAAATGCATAATGGAGCAAATAAGATAGCCTGGACTCTTTTCTTCATGTAGGTCATGTGGATAGCAGGGTGTGTTTGTGCTGTTTATGTGGGTAAGAAATGGCAGCAGGATGCCCTATGGGAAGAAAGCCAAATTGGCAGGGACTTAATGGATCTATTGATAACCTCTTGGTGCCAGACACTACAGAACACATTTAAAGGTCTCATGGAGTCCATAGGTCTGATTAACTAACACTTTCCAATACTGGAGAAGATAGAATACCATAGAAAATAGATCTGGTCCAGTTTTGAAAATATTGCCAACTATTATCAAATGATTTTTAAGAAATCCATTCCAGGTTTGCTGGATCACCCATGCTCTCTTTTATAGTCTATCTTCTCTTGAAGAAGTTATATATTGGACATTTAGTTTAATTTTTGACCTATTAGGGTATAAAAAGAGAGTAAAATATTAGTATAAAATGGAATTGTTTTTATAAACATGCATTAGAATATTTTCAGCATCCATTTTAATATAATAATAGTAAATAATTACTTGGAAATCATTTCAAAGGAATTAGTACATACACGATAACACAAAAAGCTGTGTAAAACATTTATAAATCCACCTAAAGAATGAAACCATATATAAGTCAAATTCACAACATCTACAGGCTCCCACCAATAGAAATTGGTAATATTATTGCCAGCATGGCATTGTAGATTTGTGATTATTTTATTTTTGTGTGGTTATTGTTTTTTTTTATTTTTAACCCTTTATCCAGGTTTTGTGTAATAGTATTCCTAATAGCATTTATAATGAAGCCATTGTATTGATCTGACAATTAGAATAAGTAACTGCAATCATATTTTACCAATTGAGGTAAGGCGAAAGGGTCTTTTCAGGCATAGTATTTAATATCAAATTGAAACAAAAATTATATCCAGTGAAAAATTCATAAACATGATAAAAAACAATTCAATGCTTCAATAAATCTTAAAAGACATATTTTTGTGCAAACTTTTCTTATCACCGCATATATACAACTTCCTTGAGGAAAATCAAAATCATGTTGTATATATGCGGTGATAAGAAAAGTTTGTCCAAAAATTTGTCTTTTAAGACAAGTTGGTACAAAAGTTTGTCTTTTAAGACTTATTAAAGCTGTTTTTATCATGTTTATGAATGTTTCACTGGATATAATGTTTGTTCCAATTTGATTTGAAATACTATCCCTGAAAAGTCCCCTTTTCCTTCCCTCAATTGGTAAAAAATGTTATTGTATTTTGGGGATTTGGCATCGTCTATTGAACATGGGAAACTTTTATATTAATTCTCATTGACTGTAATTGCTATCATAAAAGAACATGAACTTCATTTTTCTTTATTAAGATGGATTTCAAATAGTCCTCCATATGAGTGAAAGCTATGGATGACTATTGTTCTTAAGTTAATGGTTCATATTTCTATCAAGTAGGATATTGCATGCTTAAAGGCATTTCTGTAAGGATTATTTACTTTGAAGTGATTATTCACATCAAGAGGAAGCAATTAATTACATTGATTTTGCCTGGTTTTACAGGACAATTAAAGGAAGCAATTAATTATCATTGCAGAAGGCAGATGAGAGCTGGGGGATCTGGTACTACCATATAAAAACTGAACTACAGTCACACATATACACAATATAATCTTATGTATGCAGGAAAACATAATTATGTTTTGTATTTAAATGCAGCTAGTGTAGGAAGTACCTGGATCTGTCTTAATACCAGCCTCCTGTATTCCCAGTACAGCAGCACCAAGGGATTTTAAAGCTGAAATCCATGCAAATAAAGTCATTAAACATTCAAAAAATACATTTTTAAATTCAACTGGTATAGCAACCTAGGTTTTTACTCCCTGAATATCTCTGTACATCTGAAGTGGTACACGCATAAATAGTGATGAGGACCATAGTAGGAGGATGGAGATGACCTTGTCAGTTTGCAGCTGCCCAGGGCTGACATCAAGAACTTCTGGGCTTCATACTTGGTAAGGCTCCTGGGCTTTCCTGCACTATGTTCTAAAAAGTTCCAACATTGAAAATTGAGGGTCTGGGTTAACCAGCAAGGGAGTTGAGTGGAAATGGAGCCTGATCTTCTGCTTTAACCTGGCTCCTTTGCTGGATTCAAAACTGTAACCTTTTTTCATTTTTTTGTTAGCCCGTCCCTCCACTTCCATCTGGCTAGCCAGCAATGAAGCAAGGTGTAAGCAAAGGGGCAGGCTTTACTTGCACCTGACTGCTTTGCAGGCTAACCAGACCCTCCACTTTCACTTGGAGGTAAAAAGTGTGTGTGGCTATATAAATATATGCTAATATATATATATATATATATATAGCACTGCAGCACTGCATATTGGGGTGTAGTTAAATGGATTTCTAGTGCAGGCTTCAGAGACCATACCCAGTATAGACCTCAGTGACAAACCCTAGTAACACACCCCCAATGCAGACCTCAGTGAAAGACTCCAAGACAGACCTTCCAGGAACAGTCCCTTTAGTGGCAGACATCCTAGTGATGGACATCCCTTTGACAGACCCCCAGTGTAAACCGCAGTGACAGGCTCATCAGTAACAGACCTCCATTGCAAACCTCAGAAACAGACACCCACAGCTGGCAAAATTGTTTCTCATAACAGACCTTAGACACATGCCTTATTAAAACAGACCTTGATTTTATACCTCTCACAGACCATCCCTCTGAAACCTCAGAACAGAGACCCCTTTCAGACCTCAGTACAGACCCCCACTGCAGACCTCAGTACAAACCCCCACTGCAGACTTCAGACACAGACCCCCAGTGAGGGACCATTGCATATCTGCTATGCTTGCAGCTCCTTCTGCCTCTCTCCCCTCTTCCTGACCCATGTCCAGTCACTTGTAATAAAGTCCACTGTGATTGGCTAGTGGATGGGGCAAAAAACATGACATGAACAAAAGCATGAAGTGTGTATAGTCTTTCCCAACTCACCATCTGTTTTCATATATTGATTTCAGGTGAAGTGGTAATTTTTCCTGGACCCAGTGCTAGGACATGGGGGTGGAGCTGACTGGCCTGGGGCCCACATAAAGCCTCATGCATTGTTATGACTCCTACATCATTGATGGTTTTGGCTGTCTATTATCTCCATGGGGGAGAATAGAGAACTTTAAGTTAACAATCTAATAATAACTCCAAATATATGAGTATCTGAAATATTTGATGCTCTCTATTTACTGCAAATATTTGTTATGAACAATGCTAAGCAGGAAAAACAATTTTGACTTTGTACTATCATACAGCTTCTGAATATATTCCGCAATTTCCTTGCTTGTAAATTATACTTGATTAAAAAAAACTGAATAGTAAATAAGCAGGCAAATTCTTGTATTTTGTATTTCTAAGAATCTGTGGCATTATCAATAATCGGAGTAAAACATAAGCAGTCTGTGCTAAGTAGAGTGATCCTGAATACATGTCAAGCATGTTAATTCATCCTGAAGTTCTGCTGAAGTCTAAACAGGTACTGCATTTTACCTTTCTTCAGTTTCTCTACCCTGGCAATGCCTCTTTTTGCTACATTAAACATTTGGGATGAGGCCGGGTTTTATTGCATAAAGGGACAGCCGATGCCCCTTCTGCAATAAGTATTCCTACCCGCCTGATAGCCATCCCAGTATGGGGGAGTATGGGGAGTATGGGGAGCTCAGCATTGGTTGACAGAACACCCAGCACCCACAACTTCTCCTGCAGGTGCTGGGACTGAATGAACTTCCACCCGCCTGCATGGGAGCTATGTTAGGCCAGCCAGGTCAATAAAAATGGCCAAACATTGGAGTGAGGAAGAAAAGAAGGTAGAAGATGGTGGTGTCTACGATAAAACTGGGACAGGTAAGTATCCACTCTTTAAGCTAGCTGGGGTCAGATTTAGGAGTAGCAAATTGGGCAATTGCCCAGGGCTTCCGCTTTTTCTAGAGCCCCAATAGACAAAATGTCAAATGGCACAGGGAGCTGGATTATTGTTCATTTAGTGTCCCCACCTATTATATGTCTTGGGCTCCATATTGTCCAAAACGGGTACATGGATTCTACAGCAGAACTGTACTAGATTTCATTGCTGTTCCTTCCCTTTTCAGTATCATTATTGTGATATAAGGTATTGCAGGAGTCAGACAAATTCAACCTATCAGGGCACATTGGGGCACATTTACAAGACCTCACCCACCACCTGGGTCTATAATTAACCTGGCTGCAGGGACAGATTACTCATGTTACACCTTTCCAAATATGAGGGATGGGACCCCCAGATGATAAAGTATCTTGCTTGGAGACACATCCCCACTTACGTTATGCATGAATGAGCTCA
This sequence comes from Pyxicephalus adspersus, assembly GCF_032062135.1. NCBI lineage: Eukaryota > Metazoa > Chordata > Amphibia > Anura > Pyxicephalidae > Pyxicephalus > Pyxicephalus adspersus. The sequence continues at coordinate 153,573,767 of NC_092859.1, forward strand.
GACACTACTGTACCATTTCCCCATCCCACACCACCCCCATCCATACCTCCCCCACCCCTTCTACTATATTGTTTATCTTAAAAGTGAATGTTGCATCTGTTACTGCTACTTTTTATTGATAACAATTCATTGTTTATTGTTCACTCTCCCTGAAAATCTAAATGAAGAAACTTATAAAATAATATATTTACTGTCATTTTAGATTAATATATAGCTTTATCTGCTGATGTGTTGGAGTTCAGCTTTAATAAAAGAACTATGCATGAGTGTGACCTTGCCAAGGTGCACTCAAAATAACGATGTCCCTTTGATTAGGCAGTTCAAGCATCCATCATCATGTACAACCAAAAGCATTAGTTCTGATTAGCTGCCACAGTTTAGTGCATTCTGCGCTGTCCTTATTACTACCTTTATGGTCAGAAAGCTTTAAGTGACTGAATTTATTTTTTTTAATTTTGGACAGCTAGAAGCAGAATATGCTAGAGATATATTTCCGAATTAGGAGTGTTTATCAACTGGCCAGTTAGCAGGCTTGAGGATACTATTAGTGCAAGCTGGGACAGACATACTTGGGATACCTCCTTGCTTATGGCCTACAATCCTAGGCTGAGGATGCTACAATAAAGAATGTCCTAGTCCCAGGACCTCTTAGGATATTGGCTGCTATTGATATCTTAGATGGCCTTTAGGAAGGCTACACTACTTTGCAATGCAAAGACATTGTTCTATTGTTTAGAAGCCCAGCCAGTGAGCATGGGACAACCCTGTGAGATAGGGACAAGAACATGAAGAAGGACAAAGACCATCTATGAAAGAGATCTACATGTGTCCTAGCCTCCCCCCACCCTCCTACCCATTCTACATGCAATTGTGCGAGAAACATTCCTTAAATTTTATTTTAGTTACTGGCACCCATTAGTCAAAACATCCATGTTTATGAGAGCTTATTGCAAGTGTACTGAACTTAACCTGATCCTTGGCTGACCCTAACACAAATATATTTACTTACCATCTAAATCCTTAAACTTACCCTAAAGCGGAACTGTCAGAAAAAAATAAAATACACTACTTACCTTTATCTCTGAAGAGCTCCTGATCCCTCCACATGTGGCCTTGAGTCAGTCCCACACTGTCCTGGAATACTCCTTTCCCCTGCCTGGCGCCGCTATCTTCTTTCTTCTTTTGCCTACATCACCTGATCTGGTACTGTGCAGGTGCAAGATTGGGTGACATAGCCTGCTGTAAATAGGAAAAAAGAGTTCCAATCTCACGCATGCACAGTGATGCGTGAGATCCGAATAATCTTCAGGCATGCTCAGAATGAGCAGCCCAAAGCCTCCTGGGATATAGGACGTAGGTATTCCAGGAGGCTCTGCACTCCCATTCAGTCTTTACTGCCACAGCAGAAAAGACAGAAGGGGATGGGGTTCCTTTTTATTTAAAAAAAAACCAGAGAAAAATAAAGATATTTTTTTCTAAATAAAAAACTGTTATTTATCCTTGTATATAACGTACAAATCTGGTGATAGGTTCACTTTAACCTTAAAATAAACATGTTATCATTTAGCACTTTAGGTTTAGATTACTTGGACTATCTATCACATCCAATTGCCATTTGGATCAGCTTTTCGATACAATGGGTCTGATTTATTAAAGCTACAGCTTTATCTAAAGCTGTAGAGGATACACTTTCATCAGTAAAGCTGGGTGACCCAGCAAACCTAGATCTATTCCAGTTTTACTGATGATCGGCACAACTGCTCGTAGTCTCAAACAACAGTCAACAGTCACCTGTAGCAGCCCATCAATACAAGAGTACCAAAAGAAACCCCTATAAGCAAAAATGCCTGAACAAGGATCTTTTTATCAGAATGATCAGGAATTATTGCAATGAAAGATGCAAATTTAAAAGTTTAAAAAAACAATTCTTGAATAAATAATAATGTTAACATTGTTAGAAAAGGTATGTTTGAATACTGATAACTACACTGGTCAACAAACATTTTCTTGCCAAACAGATTAAAGTCATTTTAGGTTATGTTTGATGCATAGATTCCAAATATGGTTTTGGTTTTGCTAGATTGGCTCTAGTTTTTGAACCTCAATATTAACCTTAAAATTAATGAAAATGAAAATTAATGAACCATGAAAATTAAACAAACATAAACTAGATATGCATGCAAACGTATACACAATTTATATTCTTTTCTATATATAAAATTTATATATTCTATATTGAGTATTTTTACAAAACTAATCACAAAGAAGTAATTGAAAAACTCAATTTGTATGGTTTCCTTTTATGCTGATGATCAGGACAATCACGTTCAAGGCTCCAGCTGTAGTCTGCCATCTTGTGTCTATCTAATCTGCCCTGATTCCTTTCTTCCATCACCTTTATATCTTGATGGAACCTCTCCCCTTGTTCCTCACTGAAATCGCCAAGGTTTTCTGGAAACCTTTGCAAATGGCTATGGAGAGAGTGTACCTTTATGTTCATAGTAGCACCCAAATGTTTAAAGTCTAATAGCAAGTTTTGTACTAGTTCTTCAGAATTTTGTGCTTTATGGTTACCCAAGAAGTTCTTGACAACCATGACATAGCTGTGCCAGGCAGAAGCTTCAGTATCAGTCTGTAACTTGTGAAATTTGAATAATTTATCAGTTTCCGAATCTGGGGTCCATCAAGGATTCCTGCTTTTCATTTTTCAGTACTCA
>NC_092859.1:153576981-153581814 GCF_032062135.1 Pyxicephalus adspersus
GGCTAGTAGTCCAGGGATGTTACAACAGTACACAAAGTCTCCATCTTCACTGAAATATGGTAGGAGTGTCACCTCGGTTATGACACTCCAAACCCTGTATATCCTTTATGTCGGATACAGGAGTATCAGGGACTGAACACTGGTAAAGGAACATCAACATCATGCGGCACTGGTCGTCTTGCTGATACCAAATCAGGGTACTCCCACTTGTTTTTCTTGTAACAAATGATACCTTTTACATTCACAGCACAAAAATAACCATTATGATGATTTTTGGGCTCTCGCCATACCATAGGTACACCAAATTTCAAACCTTTAAGTTTTCCATTTTTCCACTGACGTAGACACGCTACACAACTTTTGCATACCATATGGGGAGCCCAATAGTTATCTTGGTCCCCCAGTTTAATACCAAAATATGCAATATATGCTTGTTTCACAAATTCTGTAATGTTTCTTGCTCAGAATATTCAACACAAATATAGCAAAATACATTAGGGTCATTTAAACAACTTCTTTTTGAAGAACTATTGAATATTTCTGTAAAAAAAAAAGAAAATGTATGAATAAAAAGAAGGCAAATGAAAGTTTCATGAAAATAATGTTACGTTTAATATATAAAATGCAAAACATTGGTGTAAATAAAGATTGATAATAAAATGCTGTGTTAACATTTGTTGTTGGTAAAATTGTCCATTACAATTTTTGTATCACAAGAACTAGAGCCAATTCAATTAAACTTATGTCATTTCTGGATTCAGCAGACCTGAAATACACTAAATATATTGAAAAATCCTTGGCAAGTAAAAAAACAATTTTTTTGTTGAGCTGTTATTTAATGAACCAACCCTTTTATCTAAAGTTAGGTCCAAGGCAAGGTTGTACAAATCTTTCCGGCTCAGTCAGGAATTTTCCAAAGACCTCAGTTAATATGTTAGCACATTATATTTATTTATTGTTCTACCATACAAATGCTAGTAAGCAGTTTCTGTTCTTTGTGATAGATGGTTTTACAGAAGCCTAATTAAAACCGTCCAAAATAAATGTTTCTCTTTTAATTCCTAATAAATAAACACACAGGACAACCTTTTGATGGGAAAAGGCCATAGCTCATTTTATTCATAAATTTCACAGTTTGCTATAGCTTCAACTGATATTTAAACTGAATATAACTCTCAGCTTTCCTTTAGGCTCAAGGCCACCTTTAAATTAAAATTGCCAAGCCATCCTAGGACAGGACATGGAGATTTAATGGGATAGAGACATCTGATAAAAACTAAGTGATATTGCAACAATTAATTTATAAACAGTTCCTTATTTCCATATACATAATTAATGGAACCGAGGGAGCCAGTGCAGGTATAACTATAAAAAGTGCAAGTAATGCAACCTGCACTGGGTCCATGAGGTCAGAAGGCCCATAAATATCATAAACCAAATGAAGTGAAGTTTTTACTAGATCATAACTTAGATTTAGGTTTTTCATTTGGAAAACAAATGCACATACCTCTAATATGAATTAATAATTTCTAGGGTAGATGACATTTTACGTGTAAAATGGTAGAACAAGGTCCTAGAGAGATCTCCCATAGTATAGTTAAAAGCTTTGCCCATTCACAAGAAAATGCCTGTTTATAGAGTGTTATATTATTTTTAATATTTCGACAGCTGATGAGAAAGGAACTCCCTTGAAGTAGAGAGAACTAGGCCAGTCATATGAGCTTGGATGGTTCCAATTGCAAGGGGAGCCTAATCATGGTGACTATGTTCCCCAAAAGACCCCTGTGGAAGAAGACAGTTAAATGGCAAAAATGCATCACCCAATCACCAACTCTTTTTCCATTTGTTATGAGTGGTGCTTCTGGCTGACAATCACGGCCGGTGCTTCACAGCAGTAGAGCGCTCCTGGATTATTCCCTCCGGCGGTGCCGCTTACAGCAGCAGAGGAGATCTAGGTCTGACTTCAGCCTCTTTGTTTCACTTTGGTGTTTTATCTCTCGGCATCCCCTGCACTGAGACTGTACAGCTGAAGGGGATTTGTTGCAGCGGATGAGCAAAATTGTTCCTGCTCTCATTCCCACGCTGCCATTGGCTGCTAGGTCCTTAAAGCCTCTCTGCTCCCAGTCCCCAGTGCCTGTTGTAGCATTTATCTGGGCTTAGCTGTTGATTTTTTGTGTTTAATTTGAATTACTGTTGCTGACCATTGCCTGTGCCTGACCTTTCGATTGAACAATGCCTGGACTGACCCTGACTCCGTGCTACTCCCTGGGTACCTCGTCTCCTGGACTGATCGGCTGTGTATGGCCTTGGCTTTATATATTGGATTTGCCTTTGTAGAACCTTGTATTTTATTATCTGTGGGCTCCTGGTCCTCTGCCAGCCCTTCCTCAGACGCCATCCCTTGCGCAAGTCCTGGGGATAGCTGTGTGCTGGCAGACACAATCAGTCTTCCGAGGCTGAGCGAGGATTGCTAAATGCTGACTGTGGCATTAGATTGGGGGAATGGAAAGTGCTGGTGCTGGACCATGCCTGACAATGTTACAGTAATAGCCTTATATGCATATCTAGATAATTCTTTGTGTAAAGTGTAAAGTAATCAGATAAGTGAGCTTTCATTGTTTCTGTTGGTGTTAAAGAAAACATTTGTAAACTGTGATCATTTTAAATAGTAGACTGGTCATTTGATGAATTATCAACCATGTAACCTCCCTAGATTAAAAAAAGCTCTTGTAAGGCCCTGGTCAGTACCAGTATTCTCCAGACACCAGTCCCCCAATCTAACACAGCAGTCTTCACCTATAGCTCAGCCTCGGGAGACTGGTTGCTTCTGCCAGCACTTGTTTGCCATCAGGACTTAGTGTGCAAGGAATGGTGTCTGGGGATAGGCTGGCAGCTGACCAAGAGCCCAACGATACACAGTACAGAATTACCAGGCAATCCAGAAACAAGATGAAGTCAAACACAGGAGATCAGTCCACCAAACGAGGTACAAAGGAAAAGGCACAAGCAGAGTCTTGGTCACAGGCAAAGGTCTGTCCAGGCGGAGTTCAAGCAGATTGTCAGGAAAAGGCAAAGTTCAGCAACAGAAAAATACTCAGAATCTCTCCAGCACAGATAAGCCCAGCTTAACTCTATAACAGGAGCCAATAGCAGTGCAGAGCTGAGTCGGGAGCTGATCAGCCTCTACAATCAATTTCAGCTGTGCACAGCCTAACAATGGATGCTGGGGATGCCATAAATCCATCAGGCTGCATGGCTAAAGTGAAGCAGGGGCTGCTGCTATCTTATTTCTCCTCACTGCTGCAAATGACATCTCCGGACAGAACAAACAGTGTTTTATATTGCGGTGGCACACGGCACGGAGTCCTCGGCCAGATGCTATCCTAGCTGTCTCTCAACTTCGGGGCCTTGGGAAAGAGACAGAGATGACTGGACTCTTGGAGAATGTGTGATAGTGTTTGTATTGATATTTGCGAACCAGGGTAAGGAACAGTTTGTGTCTGCAAAGAGATAGGGGTTGAGTCTCATTGATTTTTTGGAGAACCCACTGAGCCTTGCAGACATAGCTTGGTCACACTGGCTAAATGTGCTCATTGTGAACCAAGGACAGTTTGTGACTGCAGTCGGACGAGGATTGAGTCTCAGTCACTTCTTAGAAAACCGATTGAGCTTTGCAGGACATTGCTTGATCACACTAGCTAAATATGCTCCACCAGAAGGTCATTATGGTATAAGAGTTGTCTAAGATTCGCCCCCACGTTTCTACCCTTCTTGGTTCCACTAACTGCGTATAATGGTGATAGGTTCCAGGGAATCATAACAGAAATATACCAGAAAACCCAATGTTTTGGGGATAGGTCATTCTCCTGAAATGTTATGAGAGGTGTCCACTTTTAACTGTTGAGTAAATTTATTTTACCCCCCATGTTAGCTCACTTTTATGATTCACTTGGTACTTAACTGATACTTGGCACCAGTTTTGACTTTATTCTTCAATGTCGGCTAAGAATCTGCCATTGTTTATCCTTGTTGGACAGATGCTAAGGCCTTTTTATACATAAAACAGCCCCTTGACAACCTCATATCCAAATAGAGCAGATTTTTTCTCAATATGGTATTGGGTAATAAAGTTCAAAGAATGAATATATACAGATGTCCCGGATTACCTTCCCTTTTATATTCCTTCTACATATTCACGTAGAGAAAGCTGAAATTAATTACAAGGCTGATATACTTTGTTTCAAGCCAGAAAATGATCAAAGTATATCAAATCTGTTCTGTTGAGCAATGACATTTCAAATTAAATATTTCTCAAAGAGTGAGATCCCTTTATAGCTTTTAAAACACAGGAGCACTTTAAAGGAGAATTCAGCTCAGGATAAGTAGCGTTGGAAAACTGATTATAAACTTTAGCAGAATCTGCACTTTGAATACTGAAAATCCCTTTTGGGCAGAGGAAAACAACATCCTTTAATCAGAGGAAGGGTATGGGGAAATCATTGCTCGTTACAAATACAACCCGAAAAAACAGGAGACAAGCTTTACGTTTGATTCAATCTGTATCAAGTATCATGATGTCTGCCAAAGGGTCCATCCTACAAAATGCAAGTTAAATGGCTTTTTAATGTAAGCATTCAATGGAGAGTTTACTTTTCATGTAATCTTTGCAAATAAGATGCTTTGACAGAGACCATGGACATCAAATTCTAACCCAGTAAATTTTGGAATAAAGTCATATTAAGTCACTTTATAGACATTTATATGCAAGTGTATTTTTCCTAAGTACTGAATGGAAAGTTTGTCTTTGTTCTGGGATCTTGATAATGCTCAAAA
>NC_092859.1:153581897-153582664 GCF_032062135.1 Pyxicephalus adspersus
TCGATACCTCCTTTTTCCAGTTCTGTTCTGGGGTCACCTTTAAATATTACAATTGAGTGACAATCTGTAATTGCCAATGGTACATATAGTAGTATCACTGATCCCACAAAAAAAAGAAAGTAGTGAGAAAAACATTGCAGGAGCTTTTTTATTCACTAGATCAGCTTTTCTCAAATAGGGTTCCTCCAGAGGTTGTTGGGGGTTCCTTAAAAAATGAGCAATGTATGCCTCTCAGGTCAGTTTAAGTGACACAAATGATCTTTTTAACTCTCTGTAAGGGTGACATTCTACCCAATGGATAACAGTGTAAGAGGAATTCTTCCCACTGACCATCAAGGTAATATACTGTGAGCTGTGTATATAGTAATTATAGAAGACCTGAAATTTATTTTAAGGGTTCCCTCATGGCAAAATGAGGGAGAAACACTGCACTAGACACAAGTACAAATAACCAAATACAGCCATTCCTAATCAATTTAAAACTTTACAGTTCATAAAAAAGCAGAAAGCATATGATTAAAGAATAATAAAACAGAAAGAAAAATCTGCAATGATATATGTGAAGCACAAAGCAATGTAAGTCTGAGAAAATGTTTATGTGATCTATTCTTGTTGAATGAACTCTGTGTTATGTGTTCTTAAGTAATTTCACTTTGGTAAATATTGCTTAGTGGGGTGGTCCTAAGATGACATTGGAATGTAAGATCTCAAGTGAGATGTATAATATTTATATATATATATATATATATATATATATATATATATAT